>NW_017534852.1:1038802-1081050 GCF_001853355.1 Bactrocera latifrons
TTCAATGCGAAAATATTATCTGTTTTTATTCCTTTCCAATTGATAAAATTTTAATGCCAAGCTTAGTTTCCTAAACCAAAGCAACAAAGGCAATTGCTAGCTTTAATTCCTTTGCCTCCTGTATTAAACAATCCTCTGGCCATAATTCACTGTGTCTTCATTCTAAGTATATACATACTTGTGTTTTTGTTCGCTCGTCAAGCCGCTTTATCGCTTCAAGGTTGAATGGCTAAGCCTTAAAGTATGCTTCAATATTTTCAAAGCTTTCACATACAAATATACGAGTATCAGTGTGTGCGCTGCAAAATATTCTAAGGCTTTTCATAGGCTTAAAATAACCGTGGAAAGTTACCAGCGAATAATGCAAGCAGCGAACGCCATCCCAAGCAAAGTAGCGAACATGAAGAATAGCGTGCAAAATGCGCTTAAATAACGATAAAAGTTGCGAGTGAAAAGAAGCGTATGTTATGCTTAGCCACAATGAGAAATGTTTGGCTTAAATGTGTTTTAGATGACAAATGCGTTCAAACGCTTGAATGAGCGACAAAGTGGGCAATCAGCCAAAGCAGAAGAATGAAGCTGAGTATGAGTTTTTGAGGAATGGTCAAAACTATAAGAGATGAGCAGTGGTATAGGCAAAGGCTATATGAACGACGTCAATTGTATGTTGTCATATGTCGTTGAAGCTAGACAACAGACAATTGACGTCCTTCATATACCGTCTACTAACCCATTCAACACTTTTCCAGTGAAAGAATCTGATTGCAAAGAGACGAGATCTCAACACTTCCTATTTGTTTTCACCAGCTTTTTCAAATCATAGCTGAAACATCTGGGAGCTCACATTTTCAGATATCATGATGAGCGGGAGAGCATAGAAATTAAAGCCTTAAGCAGATTTCTACTAATTCCGATGCGCTTAGTCGACTTATAAGAACTGATCTATAGTTAATTTACCGTACATCTTATAGCAGTCCAAGTGTGATATTCATCTTTAGAATCACAACCGTATCTAACCAAACCTAAGCTCTGATTTCCCGAACACACTTTAAATGTAATCTTACACTAGAACTCCATGAACCATTTTAACTTCATACTGAAGCTGTAGGCAATATTTAGTCTTCTTTTCATTGACATTTTTCAATCCTTGAGTTTAAGGTTATATTATTTATTATTGTCCTGAAGGGGAAGATACGTATTTTTCGATTTTTCACATCACCAAATATTATTTAACTTACATAGACAACACTACTGAAATTCGGACCAATATGCTGGAATACAAATATGGGATCTAGTTGCGCCTTTCGGCGAGCTTTGGGCCAATGCATCCTTACGGAACTCCCAATGAATATATTTATAAACTATTCTAATAATATTTGTGAATACCAGTTCGCTTCAATCCATTTTTAAAATCTCCTTACATAAAATTAAATAAGATCTCATTTGGAAGTAAACTTTTCAAAAAATTTCAAAATACCCGGTCTCTCTAGCTGAGCTTTTGCCTTCCACAAAAAAATCACAAATCATAAAAAAACCTCGAAAATTTCCCGAAAGCCACTTAATAGTTCTAATCGAGCACAATGAAATATGCATATACATATATACTTCCACTACACAAGCACTTGAAATAAATTTTCCTAGAACTAACAGTAATAAATTAACGCTTTAATGAGTGCGCGAAGCAGAAGTCACTGCGGCATATTTGGCAAAATTACAAGCACAAGTGCGTACTTAACTAATTTGTTGCATATTGTGCTGCAATAAAACTTTCTATGCACCGAAAAAGGCAATACAACCAAAAAACATATCAAAGTTAATGTGAGTGAAAAGAAGAACACAAATAAAAGCCGAGGGCGACATTTGGCAAAAGTGTTGCATATGCGTAGGCGTGTAAACCCTAAACTCATAATCATAAATGTTGGCTGTTGTCGCGTAAGAAGTATTAATGAATGCTTTTATTATATAGACTCAAGGTTGGAATCACAAAAATACGCATATGTGGTAATATTATTTTTATTATAGTTGTTGTTGTGTGCATAATTACGGAAATATTAATAAAAAGGAACAGTTGCCAACATATAAACTATAATTAAATAACGAATTTGGTAATATTGCCAACTTTTATAGCATAGTGACGATTAAGCATATATTTCTTAATTTTTAAAGAAACCAGCCACACTAAACATATATCTTTTTTTTCTGTATGGTAGTTGCAGTGACACACGCTTGCGTTTTATTCACTTGGTCTCAAAAGGAATGCAGGAAAATTGTTGGACCAATGTTAAGAATCAAGATAATCACATACATATCCGTATAATACTTATACATAAAGGATGATCGAATTTGTGATTTCCTACTTTTCAAAAAAAAAAAAATTACAAATAACCCAATTTTAATGGGGAATATCTATTATCATTCGACCTAAAATTGTTTAGCATTTATTTTTTGAAGATTATCTCTTTTAAATATTGGCCGCGGCTACGTCTTCGACGGTCCATACATTAAGTTCAATTTTCGATATCTCAATCGAACATTTCGATTGATAACTGACGATTCAAATACGTGATATTTTGCTCTGGGCTTGACTCGCAGCGGATAGTTCTCCGTTTGTCTAATATATAATGGCTCTTATCTGATATTTAGTCGAATATATAGGGCTTAAGGCGATTTGTTGCTAAAAAATTAGAAGAAAAATCATCGAATACTTCGCCTGATCCCACATAATTGATATTAAACATGCACTAAACCTATCAATATAAGTAACACAATTACACTAGGTAAAATGTTCTTATCCAATAATATCGTTTTAGCTTTATACAAAAGTTAATAATTTTTACTTTCTATTTTTATACTTTCAGGTAAGCGAGTTTATAAATATGCCAGCTTAAGAAGCAATACAAAATTAAGGATTTTGGCTTCTTCACAGGTATATTAAGTCTATTAATTTTTACTAAGCCTGAAACTCAAAATAAATATCAGCGAAATCAAATAAATAGCAGCAAAAATTTCATGGCTGATACGAGATACACGCTGAGATTAACTAAAGATGTAAAATACGGCCGAACTTTTTATCATTTTTCAGCAATATTACCCTCACATATAAATAGATTACTCACTTGACAATTTAAATTCTTGGCATGGTCTGATACCCTAATCTCGGTATCCGTACAATAGAGTCATTTTTATATTCATTGTAAACTGCATAAGTCAGCTTTCTGCCAGAATGATTCAAAATTTAGATGATTGCTGTTTACTTTTATATATCAATAACATACCGCATTTTGCTATAGTGAAGATACTATTTCTAAGTGTCGTTACAGCCATTTTTATGATGTCGTGTATATTATTTTTCATACCCTGAACAGGGTATATTAAGTTCGTCATGAAGTTTGTAACACCCAGAAGAAAGCGTCGGAGATCCCATAAAGTATATATATAAATAATCAGTATGGCGAGCTGAGTCGATTTAGCCATTTCCGTCTGTCTGTCCGTCCGTCTGTCTGTATATATACGAACTAGTCCCTCAGTTTTTAAGATATCGCTTTGAAATATTGCAACCGTCATTTTCTCTACAAGAAGCTGCTCATTTGTCGGAACTGCCGATATCGGACCACTATAACGTATAGCTGCCATACAAACTGAACAATCGGAATCAAGCTCTTGTATAGAAAACTTTTGCATTTGACAAAATATATTCACAAAATTTGGTATAGAATATTTTCTAAGACAACAATGTAATCTCCGAAGAAATTGTTCAGATCGGCTCACTATAGCATAGAGCTGCCATACAAACCGATCGACCGGAATCAAGGGCTTGTATCGAAAACTTTTGCATATGACGTGGTATCTTCACAAAATTTGACATGGATTACTGCTTAAGGTAATAATATAATCTTCGAAAAAATTCCTCAGATCGGATTACTATAGCATATGGCTTCCAAGCAAACTGAACACATAGTAACTACAAGAAATGCTCCTTTGAAGGGTATATTAGCTTCGGTGCAGCCGAAGTTAACGTTTTTTCTTGTTTTTGTATTGTCTTCAGTAAAGTTTACGTTTTCATGGTGAAAAGATATACAACGTTTACACATTATTAAATTATGTTAACAAAATAATCGTTCTGCAATTGCAACTTTCCGTGCGCTTTTGCCATTTTATGATCATAATAATGCGTACATTAACTTAAGATAATATTCAAGCGCCCATGAGACAAAGAACCGCTTGAAGTAATGAAAATATTACTGTCGTTTAGGTAAGTGCTTCTTTTCGATTAGAATATTCAAGAATTGGGGCTGTCGCAAATACTCGACATAAACGTGTCATTCAAGAGCTGAAGTCATTGGACCACAGTTTACATCGTGAGTTTGCTTATTTTGTCTTGGAAGAACTTGAACACAATAACGGTTTTTAAGAAAATCGTCTTCTCCGATGAGACTCACTCCCATCCTAATGTTGCGTTACAGAAACAAAACTGTTGATACTGCTCCAAAGCAAATCCACAAATCATTCATGAACAGCCATGACATTCACCTAAATAGACAGTTTGGTGTGCTTTTTGATCTGGTGTAATTATCGGTTCATATTTCTTTCGATATGAAGCTAGTAACACCTTTTCTGGATATTTTATGGAATAAGAAAGTAAGAAATTAATCTTGACAACATTTCCAACAAGACAGGATCTGACACAACCGAATTATGACAAGAAAGTTGGCGGCCCTTTTCAGTCTATTTGACAAAATGGCTGACCATTTCAAATGAATAATAACTTTTATATTCGAATATGAAAGCCGTTCAAAACATCACGTCTCAACCGACTGAAGGCTAAACATTCACCTAAGCCATGTTCTAGCGTCTTATCATCCTTTCTACACACTCATGCATTCTGCTGATTGTATTTTTTGATAACCATAACAATATTTCTTAGTTCCCCATTAACTAAAAGTAGCAGTTTTTTGGTTTGTCCATTGGTTAATTATACTCTCCTTATCTAATCTTAGGTAGTGTGACTTCGGACGATTCGGATAGCCTTTATTTATGCACTACAAAGTGTGTGGAGCAAAGTTTAGTTTCCGTCTTTGTTATTCCAACAAGTTCGGCCTGAAACTGAATTTTAATCATTTGTGTGTTACAGTCTTATTTATGGATAGTTAAAAAAGAGGTATTCTTATTTTCCTGTTTCATCCTTCTATGAATCGTTGAATAACATATATAGATTTCACCGTGGACACTGTCCATCGATCCAATTTCAATCGCTATGTTTATCTTTTCATGGATCACCTTTTCCCAGTCACTATCTGTAACATGTCTGCAATAACTTAGATCCTGGCTTCAATCAGCTAAACTTTTGAGCCGGTAGGCCATAATTCTGACATCATACTCCACTTGATTTTGTATTGGATACAGAATATAATCTCCACGGTCTTCATTGAGATGCTTTTCATAGCGATTGTAATCCATAGAGACAAAGTCGATACACCATTTTTTGGTTGCTGCACTATACCAACACACTACATGTGAATGAATATTGCACAGACTATTGTAAAACCAATATATCATTGTGGGATAATGTGCTACCATTCCAAGAGATCGCAGCAGGAGTTTCAAATGCGAAGAGACCTTAAAGTCTTGGATTCAATGCGTTGCCTCTAGTTTAGTATTTGAAGAAGTATAAGCTCTAGGTATTGGAGTGAGCTGAGGAATAGCATAGTCTTAACCCTTAAAGAAGTCGATTTAAATTGCATTTTTTTTTTTTAATTTTTATTCTACATCGAATCATAAAAACAAAATAGCACACTATTACGTTATACAGTGGATTAACGCACGACTTTGCCAGAGTCTTAACATATATATTGTTACGAATAATATCAACCCACTTTACCACAGCCTCACTTTAAATACAATATATTTATTACATCCTATGATCCACCTAGGCACCATAGAAAAGTAAATGTATAAATTATAGAATTTCCTTTGCATAAAAGCATGTAATTTACATGTAAAAGCCAACAACCAACAATCAAAGGTCACTTTTTTCACATAAGTGCTTTATAGAAATTAAAAAGTACTAATTACAACAATAAAAACTACATTGGACAACACTATTAGTATGAAATAACTACCGTTACTTATACTATCTACAAAGTGTCGGGCAAAAATCTACAAAATGTTCTTTGATCCCTCACTTATGCCTACATATATGCATGTTCATGATATGAAAACCCTAAAAGCATGCTACACATTCTTGCTTGAAACAATTTGCATACGAGCATATACACACACATACAAAGCGGAATACACTTTAGTACGTAGAAACTGTTATTTGTGCATAATTTAAATTTTTTTCTTCTCTTTAATCGCTTTTGCCTCACACCTGCTTCCGCTAACACACCCACATCGCTACAAGCAAGCAAATTTCGAATGCCTTTTGTCACTTCAAAGCCACTTTAGTTGTGTTCGCATCCTAAAAATGCTGAAAATCTTATGCGTGCCGGCAGGTGTTTCATTAGAATGTGTTAGCGGGTGCATTGGTGTGTGTAGGCAAGTGTATGAATAGTATGTGTATAGGTGTGAGTGAATGTTTTCGCATTCATGTGTTGTGTGTGCTTGCCGTCTGCTTATTATTATGGAAATTTACAACTTAATTGCTTTTCAACGAGACAAAGCAGCAACACCCATATACACAAAAACACATACTACAATTAACTATGTTTGGGTGTAAGTGCGTGCGTGTATGCGCGCAGAGAGTTTGCTGCTCTACTAAAAATTCACAAGAGGGGCGCATAGTTTTAGTGAGTTTATTTAGACTACTTACTAAGGCAATAACAATTACAACAATGTGCTCTTTTCATTTTCATTCACCGTTATACTTTTAGTGTCTTTTCATTTGACACTTTGTTGTGCTTTTATCACGTACTTCCTGTTATGACGGAAAAGGTGATTTTTTCTGAGCATTGCAATGGGGTATTCTATTGAAATTTTTAAATTTACAGGGAATTTCTAATAACATGAAAATTTTATTTTAGAATTTTTTTGTCTTTGACTCCTCTTTTATATTTGGGAATGTTGCAGAGATGCATAATATACATATGTATGTAGGTATGTATATGTGCGAATTGACTAGTTTTTTAATTTTTCTCCCACGTAACCGACGAAAGACAATATTACAAAAAAAAAAAAAATTTATATGAACAGTGCTGTCACTTATATCAATTAAAAAAATGAAAACAAAAAAAAATATTTGGTCAAGCACCGCCCTGCGACTAAAGACAACCACGTTTTATACTTAAAACATTTAAATTAAAATAGTGTTGCCATATATAACTTATGTATGTATGTATACACAACTTAAAAACGCTATATAGTCAAGCAGAAGTACTTTTTATTCATACATCACATATGAATTTCCAATAAAGCGACACAAAATTTAAAAATTCGTGTTGCCACATTTTTAAAATTAATTGCGATAGTAAAAGAATTTCAGTTCCGCTCGATATTGCGTGGTAAATAATAAAAATAAACAAAAGGTATTTAAGAAAGTATTCAATAAAGTATTAACATAAAATGGGGTTACCAGATTTCTCAAACAATTATCTTAATTAAAAAAAACCAGTGTTTGAGCTCAAAAGTCCGAAAGGTCTCTCAACCGAGGCTGCTTGTTCCTTTTCACTGGGGGTGTTCTTTTACGTGGCGGGTCCCAAACCCAGCGCACGACCCTATGTAGGGGATATTTCGCCTTCTCACCTTAGCTCGCCTTCTTGTTCTTATGCTACTCAGGGATACTTGTTCAAAGCTCGGAAGTCGGGAGCTGCTTGAGTCACATGTAAAAGAATCGTTTCTGGCCACTCCCAAATGAATGGCGATCAGAAAACTTTCCTCACTTGAATTTCTACACATGACTCCATCCTCCTCCAAAATGGAGTTGCCACAGTTTTAAAACTCATTGCCATAATTAAAAACATTTAAGTCTTGCCCCCGAAATTGCGTAGTTAATAATATTATATAATCAAAAATATAATCAACAATTTCAGTAAATTTAAATAAAATAGCGTTGCCACAATTTTTAAATTCAATATTAGAATTAAAAAAACTCTATGTATAAGTTTGAAATTGACAAGTGAATGATAATAAATATGCAAAAGATTTTTGAGAAAATTTTAATAAAATAAGGTTGCCACCTTTTTTTAAATAATAATTCAGAAAAGATAATATTTTAATATTAAAACGTCTTACCAGAAGTTTGATTTAGCAAGAATCAAGCTTTTTATATAGCTTTGTTCAAAAGACTGTAAATAAAAGGTTGCCATACAGCCGATAGCCTCTGAAGCTAGCGCTGCATGTTTTAGTTTGTACATATGTTATTAACATTGTATAAGCTTTTATAAATAAAAAAATAAGAGAAAGGTTGCTAACTGTTTATACAAAAATATTAAATAATTCTGATCATTATGAAAGTAAATTAAATTTTTAGTGCACTACAGAATTATAAAAAAAAAAACTTTCGAAAAAATTTAAATAATCATTAATATCTATAAGGGTTGCCCTCTAGACCTATAAATTTATTTTATACAACAAAGAATAAATTAAATATTTTTTCAAAAAAAATGCACCGTTATAAGAAAAAAATATTCTCTCAACTTTATTAAGATAAGCGATATATGCGGAATAAAGCCACCTGGAAGTTCGAAAATCTTTATATCAGGTTTATGGAGGCTAAGGGAAGTATTAATCCGATTCAACCCATTTACAACACACATTAAAGGATTCTTTCAAAATTTCAATCATATTTTCGATAAAAAGTCAACTATAAGTACTGGGTCCAAATATTCAGTACCTGGAAAAGTTGGCACACCTCACGCCTAAAAAAATCACTAATTTTTTTCTAACAAAAAATGAAAAAATGTTTTCTGACTGGCGGAAAATTATTACTGGCGATGACTCTTACATCTACCCGGAAATAGACGATCCATCGGTAAATTATTGTAGCAAGGGTGAGCCGAAGCCGAAAAAACCTCGCCAAAGCAGGTCAAAAAAAAGGTTATGTTGGTAGTTTTCCTGGATTATCGAAGTCTAGTGAACTCCGCATTCAACTCGACCCGACAACCTGTCAACGAGACCCCCGAAACTAGCAACCTAACACCTTATAAGCAGTTTTTTTTTCTTTTTTTTTTTTTTTTAGAAAGGTGTATCCCACAACATTTCGGCTCATCAACGAAGTATCCAAACATGTATCTTTACTCCTTTGGCCCAGATTCTAATTTCACTGTAGTTCTGTAGCAGTAATACTTACCGACTATATTACTCTCTACTCCTCTATTACATTCTTATCGTCAGTTATTAAACTTAAATAAAACACAAGAACTCCTCGGCCAACCCATCGTACTCATACTCATTTAAATACTTTAAATGACATAAAAGACTTGTACTCAACACTAGTCTGGGAGCGCTCTAAATGTTTTCATAATAGAACCTGTTGTATTGTCTATGCTTTGTGCTCTCGCTCCTTTAAGAGCCTCTTTAGCACACCTCATTATTTTGTACTACAGGTGTTCCCTGCAATTGCACAGCATCAACAATGTTAACAACAAAACTAACAGAGCAAAAAAGACTCCTAACAATTGCTCACGCCATTATCATTATCGTTGTTGGTAATTGCCGCTTCCGCAGCGTCTCCATAAAAGAAATAGTTCAAAAGAACTGCACGACTGCAAATACATGTGTGTTTGTCTTGCCAAATAGTCTGTCTCAAAGTACTCCTTTACTTAATTGCAATTAAATAAAAAGAGTTGTAAAGGTGCTGTAGTTTCTGGGTAAAGAGGGCACTGTGAGACAAATTTGTTGTCTATTCTTTATATTTTTTATTTTTGGTATTACATTGGCTCAATTTTATCACAGAGTATTTTTATTAACTTAAATTTTAATAATTTTTGGCTTCAATTTATATGCATCCCCTTTTAATGTCCGAAAGTGATTTCTCAGATATTGCAAAAGCTTCTAAAAGCTTCTTTAGGCTTTCAGATAACTTCAGACTTGTGAGAAAGCTTTCAAAATTTTGAAAATATCAATGAAAGCCTTCAATTTTAAGTAGACAGAAAATAAGTAACTGCATATCATAAGTTCATTGCATCTTTATTGGCTATCATCGCTTGTTCACCGCGTTTTGATTTTCTTTGCCATACTTCTGTATAGATCGTCGTATAAACAATGCATGGGTTTTTCAAGTTTTATCACGTTTATATAGTTTCGTTTCAGTAAAAGTGAAGTTGTTTTTTCTGGCAACACAGCTGCCCTGCACTCACTTCCGATGCTCAATTCTTCTGTATTATATAGAGAGTGGTGGTCATATGGTCTGTAGACACAATTCCGTTGTTAACATGGCTTTCGCGTACGCATATTTCAATATTTTAAAGGATTTGTCGGCCAAGTTTCTTAGACGTTTATTCACCACTAATGTCCATAGAAATGAAGATAGAACTCCACTCTGCGGAGTACCTCTACAGACTTCCTTGGTCATTCGTACGTCGTTTCATCCTGCTCTTAACCTTCTAAAGGTCAAAATGATTCTGATCCAGCTTTGTTTAACAGGATCAACATCTATTGATTGAATACTGTTTGGAATGGTTTCCGTAGAGAAGTTGTTGAACACCCCACAACTTAGAGAACCTGCTCAAAAGCTTTTTATTTAATACCATGGAAAAGGCATATTAAATTTTCCACGAAGATTGTATCACTCTATAAAGTATTTATACACAAGCGGAGTTGTTTAAGCCATGACTGTCTCTCTGTCAGTTTTTATTTTTATACGATAACTAGTAACTCAACTTTTGGAATATCAATCTGAAAATTTTTACATGTAATTTTTTCTCAAGAACTACCCGTACCGACCCTCTGTAGCATGTAGCTATTATACAAACCGTCATGAAAGATATGTTTTTGCTTACAAAGTAAAGTGGATTGAAAAACGTAATAAAACGTTTTCCACTATTGACATCTTTTGACAATTCACAGTACTTGACCGCATGTAATTTTAGCTTAGTTTCAAGGAATTAAACTTAACAGCAAAGTTTAAGCTACCTATCGAAACTTTTGGTAATAATAGAAGTTTGGACAAAAAACCTCGGGTTAATTTTTTTTTTAATATCTTCAAACGATATTCTATTTACTTTAGCTCCTCCGTTGCCACTTATGTACTCATACTCAATATTATTTATTAAAAAATTTCTAAAAAGCTTAAAATGATAATTTAAAATGCTAATGTAATATTCTTTATTCCATTGTAGTCTATTTGAATCTATTAAAATTTCTCCTTTCATGTTAATTTAATTAAGTTACTTGATGTGAGTATAAAAGCAGCAATTTCTTCCTTAAAGACAACAGAGCAAGACATTACCTTCAACACACACACACACATCTTCGTAATTATATTAACCCAACTGGAGTATGTACGTATGTCTGCTTGTGTGTGTCGTAAAAATACACCAAATTTTCAACGACACATGTGTACACCGCTCCCACACACAAACAGACCCCTAGGGTGGCAACAAGCAAAACACAACACAGAGCTGAAATTAAAGTGTATCGTTTTGTAATTGCTGCAACAATCACATGTGTATATTGTTGTAAGGACTTGGTTGGTGCATATGTTGTACCTTGTTGTTGTTGCTTTATTATTGCTTTGCTTTTGTTTCTTTATTATTGCTTAATCGTTATTATTGTTGCTTTTTAATGAAAATAAGCATAAAGGTACAGCGCCAAATTAAAGTCGAAGGAGAAATTTGATTGCTAAAAGCAAAGAGCGAACGACGACAAAGCAACAACAACAGTAATGATAACAAGAACAACGGTTACAATCAAAATACCCTTCACAAAAAAAAAACACAACATATTCAAACATTAATGGTATTTTCATTGTTCAGTTTGTATGGCAGCTATATGCTATAGTGGCCCGATCTAAACAATTTGTTCGGATATTGTAGTGCTGCTTTGGTGAATAATCTGTGCCGAATTTCGTGAAGATATCTCGTTGAATACAAAAGTTTTTCATACAAGGACTTGATTTTGGTGGGCCAGCCTGTATGACACCTACATATATGCTCTGGTGCTATGATATTTTTGGTTCTGATATATTATATAAGCAGCTACTTTAGAAGAGAAGATTTGTGCAAAATTTCAGATCGATATCTCAAAAACTGAGGGACTAGAGCGTATATAGACAGGGACATAGATCATTTATCATTTATTATATATATAATATATATATATATCTAAATGGCCTTCAACGTCTCTCTGGATGTCACAAAACTTATTGAAAAACTTACTATACACCGTTCAGGTTATAAAAACAACAACAACAGCAATGAAGGAAACGTGAGTAATCAAATAAAAAGCCAACTGTTGGCTAAGGAAGAGAGCCGGCAATAATAATATGAAATTGAAGTGATGGCAGGAAACATACGACGATAACAATAAGTAATTACATATGGTGTAGATAGCAGTCCGATGTAGCCTGCCTGGTTTACTTACATATGAAGTATACATGTTTGGTCTGCTTGCAGAGAAAAATACTGTTGACACAATACAAGTGTATGTATATGCAAATATTTACAAAAAAAACAAAATATTTATATAACATACATACATATATGTACATGTGCGTCAAAGCCACACATACATACATATATTCATATATATTCGGCTATATTTATACATAAAAAACAACATGTTTGCACATTGCTTTCGTCCGTCAGCTTGTTATGTTAAAGCTACCCGGGCGTATGAGCAACATTTAATTAAATTGTGATAAAAGTCAAAATAAAAACAATAACAAGCAAATTAAAAAACAACAACAAAAAGCAAATAAACAAAAATCTGGTTGAAAATATTATGGCAAAGGAAACAATGCTGTTGGTGAACCCTGATGATAATCGCACGAGGCACCCGAAGTTCATTTGAGCAAACTTCTGGCATGTGCGCAACAAATTTAGCATAAATCAGAAACATGTCTGCGGTAGATTAGGTTTATAAAGCAATTAAAACGAATTAATGAAATTATTAAGAAAAATAAATAGATTACATAATATAAAAATAAATAAAGCTAAGAAAAACAAGTTTGTATAGAAAAAGAGCTGCTCAACTCACAGCTTCAATAATTCCTTTTGATAGCATATTTGCCAAGTTTTGATATCAAAATAGCTGCTATACTCATGATCAAATCCCTTTGATCTATAAAGCTGGAATATTTGCAAACGGTACGATAAATTTAGTTAGAAAACTGATAAAAAACAATAAAAGTACTAATGTTGTTGAGCAAATTTACAAGAGCTGAGCTTACTGTGTCTATAAGAGCGCTATAGCTATGCAGATATCATATCCAAACTTCCCAACTTGATATCTAATAAAATTAAAAATTACGAGTGAAAGAGACTCATTCATATGTTCAATAGGTATTCCATTTATGATTTCATTTCATTTCAGCAACTAGAAAAATGCTAATTTGAATTTTCGCTTACCTTTTGTAAGGTAGTTGTAACTGGTATAACTGATCCTGAACTAGTCCATAAGTGAATCCACATTTTATTCAAGTTATGCACACATATTTTTGGACTGGTACGTCGAGATGGGTTCCATGAAGTGTGAAACTTTCAAGTCGATCGCTCCGGCCGATTCGGAGAAATTTTACTCACCGACTCTAAAAACAGCGTTTCGGGAAAACGCGTTCACACCGTTCACGACCGCATACGAAGACAACTCTTAAAAAAGCAATATATCGTCACCTAAAAAGCCTTATTGATTACGATGCTCTACACTACATTACATACATATAACTAATTTTTTTGTTTCTGCTATCATATAATTATCAGCAATTTGGTTGCAAAATTTAATTTTTTTTCAATAAGAAGTCTTTATGTTTAATTTCGTCTTTTTCTTCTCCTACAAACTTATGAAAAATGATTTCACTTTATTTTGCATTTTAGATGTGGTCAAAAAATGAGGTGACATTGCATTTATTTTCAAAATTCTTTATTAATTCTTCCAAATCAATTTTATCCTCTTCAAAGTAATCCCCACTAGATGTAGTACATTATGCCAACGGATTTTCCAATATTCGAAATACTGGTTATAGTCACTTTCCAGGATGGGATTTTAGTTACGTCTTCGCTGCGGCTTGAATATCGTATAAAAACGGTGTCCCCGGAGCGGTCTTTTGAGCTTAGTGTACAGCCAGAAGCCGCACGGCGCCAGATCAGGTGAATACGGTGGTTGCGGAACGATATGGGTTGAGTTTTTGGCGAAATGATCATTTAATGCAAATTCTTTGCTCAACAAATTTTTACTTCGCAAAAAGAGAAGAATTCACTTTTAGCAGCTCTCAAAACGATACATATCTCAAACACTAATGAATATTTTCACATGTGAAATTTGGCATAAATGTGACTGACAGTACTACCAACCTAAAAAAAAAGAATTCTCCAAATCCTTCGACGCGCGCAGTTCAAATTCAAATGTCACCTCATTTTTTGGGCATTATGGCAGTCAACCCTGCAGACCCTGTAATTTGCAAGTGATGTGTTAAATAATTAAATGATTTGGTAAGTTCTGCAATGCCGAATGATGTGACTGGAACACTTGAGGTAATTCTATGTCGTCAAGACGATTTAAGTTCATCAAGGTAATTTTGGCGACACTTTGGAGACGATTTTCAAGACTGATCTTATACCTAAGGTAGCAAAACCATAGTAGACCGGTCTAACTTGCCCGCTCATCAAGAATAAATATAAATAATTCAAATTAAAGAACAGCATTTTATTCGCGTTTTTTAATGATTGAGATCTCTAGTTGATACCCCATTAATTGACTCCAATCGATACCAAATTATGCACTCAAATTGGGATAATTAACACAGAAGCTTGTTCTTAAAAATTTTATTTAAAATATGTTTCGTTAATTTAAGTACCAAACTGTGCAAACAAATGTGCAAACACGCGACTAAAAACAACTTTTAATTGAATGTAAATTTTACTTAATGAAGCAATTAAATGGAAAGCAAACATAATATAATTTGCTTTTGTACACCTTCCACATTTGGAAGAATGTGTCTGCTTGTATCATTTAAGCGCTTCTTTATGTCCGCTAAAGGAAAACTTGTATATTTGCTTGTATATAGGATTAACGCATACCATACTGTGCACATATAGAGACCCTATAGGAAAATAATTTACCAAAACATTAATTATAGAAAAAATTATTTAAAAAATGTGGAAAGAAACTAATAAGATGAAAGACTTCATGAAAGGATATGTAAGAAATATAAAAAGAGGGTTCTTGCATTTCCGAATGCCAAAGCAATAACAAGCATATAATTATATTTCTGATTGCACGACAATTCGGCGAGTATAACCGTACTGAACCCGAGTTTTATGTCAAATGTTTTGTGTTCAAAATGCTGCAAACGTTCCCCAAAACTATTCGGAGAATACTTTCTGCCACTACAACAACACCAATTCCTTTTTCCTACTGAGTATCGACTTTCGTAAGTAATTTTTACGTATTGTTATTGCCGGTGACTTTTAAACTTTTCGCTGTTTCATATACACACATGCGTTTCAACATATTCCAATTTCGCTCGGTTCAATGTACCACACACAAACAAATACAAGTATGTTCATCACCTGCCTTTGATGATTCCCCAGACCTTGTCAACGTTCATAGAAAGAGTAATTAAATAAATTTCCACAACTGCCTATTTACCAGCGACAACATATGCTTATTTTAAAGCGTAAATTAAAAGCTAAGTACACACATATTATATATTTCGAATACTATATATAAATGAAGTGAAAGTGGTTTAATTAAAATGTGACAATTAAAAGCATTGTTTTGCTTTATATGTATATATAGTTTAAATGTATATACACAAGTATGTACCAAGCAATAAAAATCAAGCTTTATATAAGAAACTAGTAAGTCGTTAAATTCGATATCAATAATAAAAAAAAGCATCCCTACCACTTTAAAGGATTATAGCTAAAGCCAAAAACTTTTGTTCGGTGAAGTTTTATAAATGAGTAATTTTATTTAAGGGGTTACATGGGTTTCCTTAGGCAAAAAAAAATTAAATATTTTAATGCAATTTTTTTTATATTTAAAAGACTCATACTCAAATTAAAAAAAAAAAATGGCAGTCATTACGACGCCATTTCTGGTAGTCGCTCGGAAAAAAGGTGCACCCGCGTTGTCAGCAGAATTTCTTTCGGGCTCAAATAAAAATAAGAAATACGTGTTTTAGTAAAGATAATAAACTAGGTATTAGACGAAGGAAAACAAAAAAAAACGAAAATTGGATTTTTGGCAGACGTTTTTATAAGGAAAATGCAAATTTCGTTAAAAATTTCTCGACATTTTGTTTTTAAACAGTTCTAATTTAAAATAAAATCCTTCGTTCAAGGCTTTGTAAATGATATCTCGAAGGCCTGTGTAAAATTTCATCAAGATCGGTGAAGTAGTTTGCGCGAAATCTTGACGACCGACTTTGAAAACATAGTTTTGTTTAAAGCCTTACCTACTGCCCCCTCGGCCTACACGTGACCCCGAGCGTCCACATTTTCAAGGTTGTATCGCGGAAACTATTAGTCGGATCAACTTGAAAATTTAGGACAATATTCTAGAGATGTTATAGAATTTAATAAGACAAAAAAATTTTTTTGAAACTGTGAAACTCATGTAACTCCTTAATAAGCCAATTTAAAAAACTTCATTTTGATCCCGTATTCGATCTCTAAGAGGAAGTGGAAAAAAAATTCTGACAGTGTAGAAACTTTTTCTGTTTAAAATTATATGAAAACTAAAAAATTTGCTATAACTTTATATAAGTACATATAATAAGCAAAGAACTAGCCATAATCTGATTTCAACGAGTAGCGTTGACTTTGAAAAACTCTTTTTTTATGTAAAAACTTACACTTCAGAGTAATCTAAAAATGTATAATGTACCAAAAATCTTATTAATTCAATTTATATAGAGAATTGGAAATAAAGAGTGGAAAACTAAAAAAAAAATTATTAAAAAATAATAAATGCTGAAATATAAGACTATTATTTTCTAAAGGGTGATACATTTCGATGTTCCCAGCTGATAAAAATCGCGAAAACTTCACGTTTAATATTCATATTTAATATTTATTATCATTCTAAAAAACATTGCTTGGCATTTATTTTTTGAAGATTATCTCTTTCAAATGTTCGCTGTGGTCACATCTCAGACGGTCGATCCATTGATGCAAATTTTCGATTATTACTTCGAACATTTCGGCTGGTAACTGGCGAATAACACGCGTAATGATTTACTCAAAGGCCTGAATCGAAGCTGGATTTTCAGCAAAGACTTTATACTTTACATATCCTCACAAGAAAAAGTCTTAACGGTGTGATATCACACGACCGGCCAAAACGTAAAATTATCTGCTGCCGAAGTGTTCTCTCAATAAATGCATTAATTTGCGCGGTGTGTGGGAAGTTGCGCCATCTTTTTGAAACCAAATGTCGCCAAGATCGCAAAATTCAATTTAAGGACCAAATAATCAGTTAGCATGACGCGATAGTGGTCGACATTAACGATAACGTTCTCGCTGGTATAATATTTGAAAAAATATGGACCGACGATTCCACCGGCTACCACACCATACCTTTGCGTTTTCTGCATGAAATTACAACTTTTGAATCTGTTCAGGTTGATCTTCGTCTCAAATGAAAAAAAGTAGTTTTAATATTACTTATTTCACAAAACCATTTACGGATGAAGTATTTCAAACAATTCCGTCACCTAACACTCAAAATGCGCCAGATGTACCGGCAGAATCGACTATTCGATGTACACTGCGATGTGTAGATTTCTTTACTAGGTTGTTGCGGAGCTATTGTACGCTTTTATTTTAGGTGCAGTCTAAACCTATATATATTTACATTTTTTTCTAATCATAACAGTTAAGATCGGTTGTGAAAAGCAAGATCTCAGGCTTTCATAACAATTTGGTTTCGACAAAGAAATCAACCAATATCATCCATCTTATTAGCTACGCACTATACAAGATTGTGAAGGTGGCTTCCTTGGCGATTTAGCCTACTTGATTTAATTACAGTAGATTGTAAAGACCTAAATCAGATGCGTGTCGAAATAAATTGTATTTTTTATTTCTCACATTTTTGGGTATTTTCTATTACACTTGGGAATTGCCAAATCTGTAGCATAAAAAATGCAAGTTATTTTACAAGAATTTTCTTTAATTTTCTATTCGTTTTTGTTGTTTTAGCGGTATAAAATAATTTCGGCTTAATTTTGAGCTTAATTTACCAATATTACACTTCAGAATTAGAAAAAAAAAACATCTCTCGATTACTCAGAATCATTGTGGACGCAAAGTCTATTTTGTTGTGGTCATTGTGGTTATTTCTGAAATTCCGACAGTCAAGCATTTCCTCCTTATGCAGTGACCTTCAAAAACATCAACAGCCACCCACCTAGTCGAATATTACAACATTATTTTCACTTTCAGTGGGATATAGTGCAACTTGTCACTCAACTCCCAAACAATAACAGCAACTTGAGAGCTGGCATAATTCACAGCTGGCAGCAACAACTTAACCAAGCGTGATCCCGTAATACCTTTGTAATAAATGTATGTTGTGTATATGAAATGAATGCGTTGATGTTTTGGTATGATTGGTAGCTACATGTAGAACAAAGGTATATACGAGATTTGTATATATGTATACTATCAGCCTATATGTACATATTCATTAATATTTAAGAGAGTTATACTGTTAAGGTCGCCAGCCAGTCAATATGTGTCAATAAATCTAAATGCATAGTTGCTGTCGATATAGTGAAATGCAAATCCAACAATTCACTGCACACCAGTGTTGATGGAGAGCGCTTTCGGAGGCATTACTGTCAATCTAGATGTGTAAGCATATGTCTATAACTGTTCATATATGTGAACAAATTCAGTACAACACACACAAACCGACATAAAGGTAAATTATGCGATTTAATTAGGTCAAGGTCAACAAAGTGCGAGTAATCTATATGTATACACCAGTATATTAGCGCAGAAATCCATTTAAGCAGACACGCTGTTCCTGCTGACACAAGTATTTGTGTGCTGATTGCGAAATTTCGCAACGTGTGCAAATAAAAGTAAATAAATGAATTTGTTTGCTAATGAAATACAACAAATAATGCATACTTAATGATTTTTTGTCATTTAAATAGCGCCGAGCGGGTTAAAAGCTGTGAATGTGTGCATGCGCGTTCTGCTTTTAATGCGCTGAATTACCTTTCAGTTTCTATTTAATTTGCTGCAACAAGCATTTGAAGGTCACACAATGTGAAATAAATACATTTATGCAATTATAAATATTGTATGCACGGGCGTATACGTAATTATTGATATTTAATTGGAATAATTGTTACATTTCCATTAACAGTATTATGCTGGCGTAACAAATGTAAACAAATAGCTGCCACTATATAGATATTAATAGAGAATGTAGTGCATTGTTAGCATGCGATTGTGTTGGTTTTCGCATACTAATAAATTTGCACAAAATAATCAACATAATCATATTTAGTCGCTCAAGGTAGTGAAAATATAAATATTTGCTCTAAAAGTTAGAAATATTTTAAATGAGAGTGAAAGCAAATAAGAATTTTATGAATTATGACTACTTTTGGCCCTTAAATTCTAAAAAAAAAAAAAAACATTAGGAATAACTACCCAATGGAATATTCAATAAATAAAATATCGCTTTTTTGATAAGAAAATAAAATGTCATCAAAAGAGTTTAAAGCAAAACAAAGCATTTTTTTGGAATGCCACGACGCTGTGAGAGAACACTATACAACTTTTTCTGTGCAATTCCCTTTTTTATTTCAACATATTTCCCTTTAAGGGTGATACATTATCATACATATTATGATTATAGCGTGCCTCCAACTTTTCGAAATCATTTTTGTAGTATGATTTATCCATTGCTTCAAAATAGGACATGGTTTCGGAAATCATCTATTCATTCTCATAAATAAAATTTCATATAAGATTTCTTCACAGCGAGCATTCTGTCCTACTCTGAGCACAGGACACAACCTGTGGGGACCAAATCGCGTGAATATTTAATTTATGGATTTTGTCATCGTTTTCACTGACTTGCGACATGATGCATTGTCTGGCTAAAACAGGACTTACTTTTCCTTCAAATGCGACCGCTTTTCGGCGACTTCGTCCTAAGTCGATGTTAATGGTACTACCATTTTCATGATAGTCAATAAAAATTATTCCAGGTTGGTAACAACCTCTTATGGACGTTCACTGAGTTCACCATATTCGGCGCACATTTAACAACGTCGAAAGTTCGTCATCAAGACAAATGTTTGCATTAACTGTGTTTGTTCACTTCGAAAATTAATATTTTATCAAATATATTACCTTTAAAATATTTTACCTTTAAACCCATTTTCCACAATAACGGAAGCCGATTCATTCAACATGATAGAGTTCATAAACAAATGCTCCAGCAGCTATCAAATTAGGAGTACGTCAGTGCTCACTGAATCATATCAATTTAATTCTAGTAGTGCCATCATGCCAGGGACACTTTGTTAAAAATTAAAATGTTGACTAGTTTTTCGAGCAATACCTGTATATATAATATCTACAGGAGGATTAATATTTTTGGATGTCAAATAATTTAAAACTGACTAATCTTTTTCAACGCTATACACTTCGGGGGTCCTCGTATACATCAATTAATTTATTGAGAGAACACTTTGGAAAGCAGATAATTTTATGTTTTGGGCCGGTCAATTGGCCACCAAAATCGTGTGATATCACACCGTTAGAGTTTTTTCTGTGGGGATATGTAAAGTCTAAGGTCTATGCGGATAACCCGCTTCGATTCAAGCCTTGGAACAAGACATCACGCTTGTTATTCGCCAATTACCAGCAAAAATGCTCAAACGAAACATCGAAAACTGGAATCAAGGGATGGACCATCTAAGATGTGGATGCGGCCAACTTTTGAAAGTGTTAATCTACAAAAAATAAATGCCAAAGAATGTTCTTTCGAATGATTATAAACTTTATCCCGTTAAATTTGAAGTTTCTTTGTTGGAACCTCGAAATGGATCATCCGTTAAAAGATTAAAAACAAGTTCTTTTATTGAAACTTGATGTGTGAAGAGTATTGTAGCTTCGGGGGAACCATAGTTACCTATTTTTATTGTTTCTTCCCTTTTTTATACAAAAATTTCAAAATATAGCGAATTTCTTCATTAATATCATTAATTTTTGGAACAGCTGCAACTTTTTTCATTTTCCCCGAATTTAATATTTGTTTTTGGTTAAATGAAGCTTAAAATCTTACCGTTCCAACACTATTTGTATATGGTATGACACAATGTGATTGGTAGGACTGGAGGTATACAACTTCAACATATATTGACAAAATACAAAAAGACTTTTTCGACTACCCAATATATAATTATTGGGTGTCTACAATAAATTAAATTACAAATGGTTTTCTTTTTTATTAAAAATCATTTATTTAATTTTAGCGACATTTTTAACAGTTGAACCAAATAGTAATATAAACATTATATACCAAAAATAATAGATTGGATAAGCATATGGTTTGGAGATTTCCAAAGTGTGGCAGCTCTGTGATCATTCCTCTCTTATGCGCTTTTGTTGTCCTTGAACTAAAATTACTTGCGACAGGAAGTTGACATTTCAAATATTTTTTAACGTTTTTTTTTTTTTTAATTTGACTAGTTTTTATTATTTATTCATAGTTTCATTAATTTTTACAAAATCTGTTTATCTTTTTAAGTATTCGTTTGCATGTATATGATTAATATATGTACTATGTAAACATTAATCAATCGTATTTGTAGCTTAAAGCAAATGAAATACATTTCTCTTTTTGTGTTTATGTAAAATTTTTAAGCACAAAAAATATCTGTATTTCACAATTAGCGATTTTATTTAGATTTATTTGTTTTCATATTAAGCAATTTAAAATCATAACAAACATATTACTTGGAAAGGCTACATATGTATAGTTATAGACATAAACATGTTTTCAGTTACTCTATAAATTCTTTCCATAGAACCCTAATAGCCTAATGCTGGTCGAAACAGGGCTTTGCACATGTTCCATTATTTCCATCTGCATTTGCTTACGCGCGAGTTGTGCCGTTAAATTTTCCAAATCTTTTCGAAATAAATTGCCCATTATTCATGTAAATACATCAAATTCCGGTGAATATAGGATCCTTTAAGATAAGTTAATAAGATTTTTCACATAAAACAGGTAGACTAAATTTATTTTTTAAGCCACCTATGTGAACATAGTTTACTAATTGACTCAATTAAGAGTTAACCACAATAATAAATGCATATAAAATCATTTTAGGAGACACAAAATCTAATCAGTTCTATACTGTAGTCAAATGTTGACTAAGTTTGATAAATTGAGTACTTTTACTAGTATAAACAATTATATTAAGACAATTTACATCTTACTATACCGAACTAATTTACTTGTATGAACGTAGTATTGTTGTGGACAGTTTATTATTTAACTAAATTAAGAGGTGGTCTGAACTTGTCGAACATTAAAACTACCGCATAAGCCATAGTACACAGCAGAGAACTTCAACGAGTAATACATTTTTGTTCATAATCGTGTATTGATCCGTTACTCTGTCTGATTCTGTCAGTTCGGTTCATGTACACGAATCGAACCGTTTGTCTTCAAATCAGTGATGGAGAACAACGTTGAATCACTACCCATCAGCTTATACATGATTTGTTTATGAACGTTGCTTCAATGATTGAAATTATCGACAGCGTTCCCTAAACACTGTTTTACTCGAGCACTTGTGTTCTATTTAAAATACATATGTATGTATATACAAGGTGCGTTCTTAATAAGTAAACAGAACTTAAAAACAAAAAAACAGAACATAACATAGCTTTTTTCGGCAAAATCGATTTATTTTATTCAAAATAGTCTCCTTTTGCTTCAATACTGCTTTTTTCACGGTCCAAAAGCATGTCGAACGAGTGTTTTAGCTCATTGCCCGGTATGGCCGCCAGTATATCGGTGCGAGCCTCTTGAAAGACCTCTACATCTGCATAACGCTCTCCTTTCATGAGCAAGTGCATTTTTCCGAAAAAGAAGAAGCCATATCAGTTAAATGCGGGGAGTGGTTAATGGTAAAAGTGTAACTTTTGGTCAAATAATCATCCTTTGAATGTTGGATTCTGAGCAATTTTTGGTCGTCAGCCCATTTGTGAGGAACAAACCCAATGTCAAACGATCGCCGCAATGCTATGAACTCACATGATACGATTTGCACCAAAGCCAGCCCTACCGTTTACTCGGTCGTGATTGCCGAAGAACAGATTGTTCGTATTGCATCAAATCAGTTGACGTTGGCGAGTACTCGAATTGATCAACGATGTTGTCTATGCTGAACTGAATTGATTTGATTGTGTTTTTGATACGACTGTTTGTTCTGATTTAATCATAATCGTTGCAGCTCTTTGGTACACATCATTATCTTTACTTTCAGATAAGTTGTATTTATTACCCATGTATATACATACTATATGTACATATTAGTACTTAATAGAAATTGTTTCAAAATTTAGACAGCTGTCAAAAGCTGATTTAACGACAAACAGTCAAGACTGTTCACAAAAACTACAGTGAGTCATTCGCAATATAATTTCCTCAGTTAATTGACCCGATTGCCGAATTAAATATGTAGACAATTTACTTTTCGACTTAATTAAGAGAAATTCTGAACTTCTCGAACGCTTAAATTTTTATCTCCGCCATAAGACAACACTTAACATAATTCATTTAATTTAAACGAAGGTTTTCACGAAATAAAGATGATTTAAAATTTTAAATTAAACAATCCAATTTTGTGTGATTGTCAATTATAAGTTTTTATTTATTTTATCATGCTTTTGAATTATAGTTTTTAAACAGGTGGCAACCCATTTGAATTTTAACCCAACCAAGAAAAAGCATTTTAAAAATGTTTGTCTTATTTTAAGTGATTTTTGACCTAGAAATATTAATCAAGTGGCAACACTTTACAAAAAATATTTTAAACTATAATTAAATGATTAATATATAATACAATTAGCTGTGTTTTTTGCGCGTTTTTGAATTGAAATTTAAAAACATGTGACAACACTGTTGTATTTTATGGCATCCGAGGAAATCACCGCCTAATTAAAATTAAAGTTTTTAAATCGATTCTGCCATCACTAAGTTAATTTTGCATATAATAAAATTAACGAAGTGGCAACCCTTTTAAATACCTATTTTCTAGTCCTAATTTAAAAAAAATATCAGTTCACCGTTTTTATTTGTTTTATCATAACTTCGAATGATTCAATCCAATGTAATCGGCTGCCAACGAACTGTAAAAACAAAAAATGTATCAAAATTTTTAACCTTTAGTAATATGAGTTCATTTATTGACCTCCTCAGTTCGTATGCATAGAATTTTGTGTTCTTCTAACTTCACCGAGAACCTCCCAACTACTATTTTATTTGTATGCGCCTGTATGCGTAATTTACAATTTATTGCATAGCCTTTATTGAATATTCAACACGATTGCATAAATCAAATTAAAGCGCATTTTATGAATGGTCACAGTGGGAGTGCATAACTGATATAAATTGTAAAGCACTTTTGCTACAACAACAAGGCAAGTATTGCAGCGCATTAAGATGCAATTGTTGCAGCAACAGCAATGAGCCCTTTACACTTCCGCAAATATCATATTACTTGGTGCTTGTGCATCCGCACAACTTTCACTTTCCGCGAAAAAAAAATACAAACACGAGCATAAAACAGAGGACGAAAACAAAAAAGGAAAAACACAAACTAGAGAAGTGGAAAGCAACGAGTAAAAAGCAGCAAGCATTCAAAATGAAATCAAAAGTACCAAAAGGACACATGCTACAACAAATAGCAACAACAAAACACTCGCTCCATTGTATAGGGCCATACACAACAAGACCACAGCACCGTGCGCTCGTAACGGCAATGCAGTGTTGCAACTGTGGCGATCAAAAATTTAAATAAATGCATAATTTAACAGGAAAGGACAACAGTGACGAAAGAAGGTCGGTGGATTGGATTGAGTGTAACAAAAGAAATTAACAATTCACGGGAGACACACAGCGGGCATATTAGCATATAACTAGATGGCACTAAAAAGGGTGTTCTGTTAGGGAGCGACTTCAGGGCATACATCTTGGAAGGTTTCTTGGGAGAATTAAAAATTTTTTGCTAGCAAACTCAAAAGTAGAATTAGAAACCAATATATAAGATTTATGCACTATATTTTCCATACCATTTTGACCAGTATTCACAAATTACCATCAATTGGAAGGCCCTGTTAAGCAGCGCTGTTGTCTTCTTAACAGGTTTAGTAAAAATAAATTGTTTTTCCAAGAATGGCTTTAGTGAGCTACAATCAGGTTACGCTATATGGTGTTGGAAAGATAATATTTCATACTAAGTAAACTTCTCAGACGGTTTTGTGATTGCTTCATTCAATTTTGTATGGGCACATGCCAGAAATTGACTCATTCAAGGACAAAATATGTCATAATATATTTTATCATTTCTCTTAGACAAATTCGAAGTCTCAAACAAAATGGTTAAAATTGTGAATAGTTTAATGGTCCTGATATTTTAGAAACCATTCACCCGACATTTTTTTGTCAATTCTCGCCCGGTTATTCTGATGTAAAAGCTCTTGAAGCCCAATTGTCGAAATATCGATAAAATAACTTAAATCGTCGAGTTCTTGATCGTGTGGTTACTGGTAATAAATAGTGGACCACTTATGACAACGTCAAGCAAAAACGCTCGTACCGAATCACGATAAGCCTGAGCGCAAACAATCAGGAAAGTTTTGGTGGGATTAGCAGGGAGTCATATCATATAAGCAGCTCCCATCTGAAAGACCTTACAATATTTTACATGAAAGGCCTACCTTTCCTGCTGCTACAATCGATCGGTATCGCATTAAAAATATTCAGAACTGAAAAGTTTTAATCTGCACAGAATACTCTCTAAGGAATACAGCTTATCGCTTTATATCCGTTATAAATATCTTGAATAATTTTGCTCCTCTTAAGACAAATGACCATTATTCATTGTTTTGTCTGCACTTCTTCACTACTTGTATGTATGTATTCCATTGTTATCACAAGTACTTGTTCTTCTAACTTACCCAATCAGTCAAAGTTTACTGTTCAGAATAGTTCCAAGAATTCCAAAATAAACGAAACTGTATACAATCATGATCCAAGAATTGAAAGTGAAGGATATTTTGCCTTGTCACCGATCCTCGGTGATTCCTCGAGAAAGCGAAATCATGTCGTCATGATGATTGGTTATTGCGATAATATCGGTGTTATCAGCATTTCTTAGCAACGATTTGAATGAAAAAGTTTAGTTTTTCCGCTCGAATTATCATCTACAAAGAACTGCTCGTATCTTGAAATCAGCAGGTATGTCTTGGCGGCAAAAGATTCCGACTATGTTTAATAGAATCTTGACATTTCGAAAGGTCGCCGGTCGCCGCTTGAAAAATATAAATCCAAGAGCTTTCTATTAATATAAACTCCTTGTCTGGTATAAACCCTATACCACTTCGTTTAGGCAAACTGCTATTGTGGAAATCCGTTCGAACAATGGTCGAGAAGTGTGATATAGTCTCTGCTCAATCAGTTAACCGAGCAGTAACTTCATCCAAAAATTAGCCTCATTCAGCATGGAGCTTTTTAAATTAATTTATATGGAGGATTGAAGAGGATGTCTGCTTATCGGCATACGAGCTTCCGATAACAATTAATCTATAGTTTCTTGAAGAATTTTCGTAGGATATCTACCAAAATTCCTCTCTCAAGCCCCAACACTTATTCAGGGGGTTACAATTTCTAATGATTCGTGAATATTTTACCCACAGAATTAATATCTTACCTTCTTTCTGGTTATTTTGAAAAATTAAAACATTAAAAAAATATATATAACAGAATGAGAAATGATACTACAGATATTGATTCCAAGGTGGATCTGGTATGATAACCAGAAATATCGAATTTCTTAACTTTTAAAATAATCCTGGTACTTGCCGGTTATGGAAAGTCCACTAATATTTCATATTATAATATGTTGGTCCGACTCTAGCAGAGGATTTTAAAATTCGTATAGATCGACTGAACGCAATTTGCTTCATTTTTGAGGATGAATCGTGTCAACTCTATACTCGTACCTAAAATCCCGAATTTTTTACAAAAAAGACGTCGAGTTGAAGCCGCAAAAGAGATGCTTCACAAAGTATCTGAGGATCCTGCATTCAGCAAAGATTACTAGTAACGAGACGTAGACTTATGAACATAACGTCGAAATTGTATAACAATCTTGCGAATGGCGCTCTAAAAATGAGATGGAACCTAAAAACCAAAACTGGCTTTCATTTACAGGTGTTGGGCTTACTTGAGCTTATTTTTAAGATATATTAAGGGTAATCTGGCTAGTTTTTTTTTTTTAATTTTTTCCATAGAATTCTTTGTTCTAAATTGGAACTTTTTTCACATATCATGAAGTATATCGTAGAGTGTATAAACAAATTTTTTCGGAATTGTTTGATGACATCTGTCGGAGAAATAACTGGGTGAATGAGTTGCGTTTTTTTCCGCTTTCCTTTTTCGAAATCTTCCAATGATAAAGTGGGTTTGTACATTAATTCTAAGGGTAGAAGGGAACAGAAAATGAAAAAAAAAATTGGAAAAAGGTTACCCTTAAAATATGTGTAAATCTGTTTTTGTTCAATTATAGAATATATCCAATAAATGATAGGTTCATTTACCATATTTCAAGAGAAAGCGATATAAACAACCAAATTTAAACACCCTCTTACAACCTTTTACGACATGACAATAGCGTCGTCGCGTTCGATATGAGTACAATACAGTATACAAAATAAATTTGCGAAAGGCGCTAAATGCTCGTGGAGCGGAAACGGAAATATTCTGCAATGGACAAGTAAATATATACAAAAGAAATAAATATATACAGGTAAGTTATATACCGTTGCACAAATATTTTTTTATGTAAATGAGTATGCTGATGCGCTTGCTATAACAACGAAAGGACAAGGTTATCCAGCGCTGCATTTTAAAACACATTCGCAAAGCAAAACAAACGCGAAAAAACCAGAAATCCTAGGGACGCCACAGCGAAAGTTAATATTGGCTTGACTTTAATGGGCTGGATATTAAGACCTACATATGTGTAAGCATATTTATGTATATACAACTGCACGTGCATGGCAAATGACAGCCAAAGACAATTCCCATTAAATTTAAAGAGAGAAATCGGCAAATTGTAACGTTGGCCAGTAAGTGATTTCTCCGTATGCTCGGCTTAGCTGAGCTTAAGTGCAGATGCTGGAAGGACTTTTGTGAAGGTGTTTAAATGCAAATTCCAATGCACCAAGGGCTATATGACAGGTGAAAGTGAGACGCAATGATGTTGTGTGCGTGGGAGACCTTTATCGTTGTGTGGGTGTATTTGTAAAGGACACGCGTATTGATGACAAGGGCAACAGAGAATTGGGTCATCCGCACACGCGTACTGGTACTCACATTCTCACAACGACATTGCGCACACAAACTTGGACAAATGATTGGTGTAGGCAGACACAGATGGCAGAGATTTCCTTGAATTGGCATTTGTGTGATATTGCGTGTGTGTTTGGGAATGAAAAATTAATAAAAAAAAAAAAAAAATATTTTTCGTTAAATGTCATAAGTCGAATTTTGATATGGGAAGTATCATTGACAGTTTGAACTCATGACATAAATTAATTTAAAAAGCTGTTATTCAAAATCAGAGTTTCTAAAGTATTTAATAGAACCTTTTTCATGGAGATTTATATCATAGATACCCGAGTTTTCTAAATGGAATTGGCTGATTACAAAACTCTTTGAGAGAATATATTGCGCTCGAGTGTTGTTAAGACAACTGTTATGAAAAAGCGTTTCGAAGAGGATCTCCGGATTAAGCAAATGATTGAGAACACACTTCTCAACAGCAGTTTTTAGAACTTCTGTAATGTTTTAAAGTAGCCACTGAAAAAAGTAAGCAGAACTACGAGCTGAATTTCAAGTGATGAGCCTTAAGTACGAGTATAGGCTAAGTTTAACCCAGATTTCTAGTGATTTGGTTCAAAGCTAAGACAAAGTTGCTTTGTTTTCCGTAAAAATTATTCAAAAGCCGAACCTTAGTAGGCAAAGGGGGGGTTTCCAATCTGCTAGTTTTATAAGTAATAGCTTTTAGAAAGACTTTTTGGTCGTAAAATGAGGCCAAATTCGGGTATTTGATCGTGGTAGTTCAGAGTATCATATACGGCTTCAGAACAATAGCGACAGATTCCGAATCTTTTTTAAAGTGAGAAAAAAAATATGTATCTAATATTCTGATTCATCAATCAACTACTACACCATTTTAAATTCTTCAGTTATACAAAATTCAAAAACCTACCTACGTTTTCAAAAACAAAAAGCAAATCTTCAAATACATTTCCTATCAAAGCCTCCACTGACTTCCCTCGAATTTCCGTTCATTTTGCGAGCAAATAGTTGAATTTTTGAATTTCCACTGAAACTGTCAGTACTTTCGACACTTGTTGTGCTGTCAACACATTGACCGTAGCTGTTTCCAACACAATTTGTCGAATCGCACACACATACGCACACTGTTAAAGCCAACGAATCATTTGACAGCCCAGCTGTGCAGCGAAATTCGCAAACAACTTCAAACTGAATTGGTAAGCCGACCACAATGACAGTGACATACACGTTTACAAACGCACACTCACACATTTGCATAATTCATAACGGCAATACGGAAACAAATCGCAATAACACCTTTTCACATCTTGCACTTACTGCATTTCTACGCGTATTTGCCGGCCGTCCAACTCCAGGGGCCATCATCGCCATGTTATTGGATATATGCTTGTCAAACTATTCCGCATAGCTGTACTTATAGCTGTCAGTGTATTTCAACGTTTTCCATTGTCAACCCAGATGGACTGCACGATGGATGCTGTCAGAAAACTAGAGTAATATGCGTTTTTCGGGTTCTCAGAAAGTGTTTTATTTAGAAATCTTGTATTTTAAATGAAAGTTTTCATAGAAAGATCACTTGGCGTTTCATAACATAACAGATAGAACCACTTTTTAGAAATCATTCGTTCTGAGAAACATAAAGAGTTCGGAATTACTGTGAACATGCTGCAGATTTTAAGAAAGCAGATTTACAAAATACAAAACAAGAAGAAAAGGAGATATAATGCGGAATGCTACTCAAAGATACGCTACTTGATATTACATAAGTTAGGTATAGTGTAGTCGTTCGCGAATATACCGAAGTCGTTCTTCTTTTTCACTATTTGGCGCCAATTGGAGATTCCAAGTGTAGCCAGGTCCTTCTTTATCTGGTCTTTCCAATGGAATAAAAGTTTTTCTCTTCCTCTGCTTCCCCTGCGGATACGGTGTCGAATGCTATCAGAGCAGGAGAGTTTCCATTCACCCGGACGACATGACCTAGTCGCTGCAGTCGCTGTCTCTTAATCCGCTGAACTACTTCAATGTCTTCGTATATGTCGTACGTATATCAGCCTCAATTGAATTTTGTGTTCAAAAAGTATCGCGAATTTTGAATTTTCGCGGGTTACGTATATTCGAATTTCGAATTTTTTGTGGCGTTATATTGGTACTCATGTCTCTCACTTATACCGACAAGCTCGGCCATTTTGAATGTTTTAATTGTTGGATCGTCTTCGATTTTTACCTATTCAAAAAAATAGATCAAAGAATCTGTATCAAATTTTGTGTGAAAAACGAAATTAAGTGCGCGGATGCATTCCGAATGTTGACTGTGTCATACGGAGAAGCTACCTTGGACCGAAGCATATTTTATCGGTGGTACAAAATGTTCTCAGAAGGCCGAGAAGATGTGACAAAAATTGGCTTTTGCACCACGATAACGCCTCTGCTCACACATCGTTGCTTGTGCGCGACTTTTTGGCCAAAAACAACACAAACCGCCGCCGTATTCCCCAGATCTGGCCCCCTGTGTCTTTTTCTAGTTCCCTAAACTGAAGGGGCCCATGAAAGGACGACGTTACGCTTCTATTAATGAGATAAAAACGGCATCGAAGGAGGAGCTGAACAAGATAAAAACAAAAATTATTTGAAGTGCTTGGAAGATTGAAAAACCGTTGGCACAAGTGTATAATGTCTCATGGAGATTACCTTGAAGGGGACAAAATAGATATTCATGAATAAATAAATAATTTTTGAAAAAACACAAAATACGCGATACTTTTAGAACACACCTCGTATACTTACTCAAGAAATCAAGACGCCCTTGTCCGACCGTGTTTCTAATATAACTTTTGCTTCTTCTTAAAGTGAAAAACTATCGTTCTGTGATATATATTGTGCCAGACAATACTTTCTCTATGCTCTTCCAAATAACAGTAATTTTTCAAAAACTCCCTACCATGTTCAAAATTCTGGAACGCCGCTGATTATAATTACCCATTCAAACAAATGAAAAAGAAGTAAAATTTGGGATATCGAAAACATCTTTTGAAGTCCAATATTCATATTAAAAAGAGCTCCACATTACTTCAAAGAGCTAAAACTTAATACTTTCTATGAGAAGATTCTTGCTTGGGCAAATATAGTCTGTGAAAACTCAGAAACAAACTTTTGATAGAGGAATGCATGTACTTCCATTATCACCAACAATCACCAAAAATAGCTAACATCGCATTACCAGGAACGCGGCAATCATTGGTGAACTCAAAGAACTGTTGCCAGTAGCGGATCCAGAATTTATTTCCGGAGGGTCTTGGGTGTCAAAGCCCCCTTAGCTCAAGTTTTTTACATGTGCGGTCGATCTATTCTTCTTTGAAACACCTACTGCTTCAAAGGATCCCTATACATCCTCAAAACTTAATAAATAGTTATAATTTCCACCTTGTTAATAGACAGAACATAAGAAATTATTAATAAAGGCTTCGAAGTATAGGAATTTATCACAGAATAATATGTAGAGCACATTCTCGTAAAATCAATACAGGTTCAGAAGGGCGTCCAGAGTCTTCTCCCTCCGACATAAAGGTAACTAATGTAATTTGAGAACATATATTGAGTTTGTAAACTGGCACTCCTGCGAAGTATATTAAAGTCTATATAACCGTTCAAGTATTATATAATGAGCTTCTTTATCGCTGATACAAACGTGAGGAGGAAAGCTGGATTTGCAGCTCTGATTTTCAAATTGGATTGGATTTTGGACTTTGTTTCTTCAAGACTTGAACTTTATTACGAACTCCGAGCGTACAAAGGTTTCAGTTTTCTAGTTATAACAGCTGTCAACAGAAATATTGTCATTATATCTACGGATCACATAGCATAATTTCAGAGCCGCTTGAAACAGATTCAGGAAGTTGATCTGGAAGGAACTTCTCTAGCCATGATTGACTATCAACAGGAACGACGCGATATTAAAATGGAATAAAACGTTAAAATTTGATCAAAATGAGTTCGGTTTTTTTGGGTTATGGAGTTCATGATTTGAACATAATATAATTCAAAAGGCCAACATGACTTCGTATACATATTTCCTCTTATTAATACCAATTTGATGACCCGGTGCAACTTTTCGGCTATAGTGCGCTGAATGTTGTCATCGAGTCTCTCATGCATTGCTGGCTGATTGTCGTAAACCTTTGATTTAACATACTCCAGAGAAAATAATCTAGAGACGTTAAGCCGCATGGTCTTGGCGGCCATTTGTATGTGCCGTTTCTCGAAATTTACGAGTCGTCAAACTTTCCACGTAATGTGCCCATGTTGAGACGTGAAACATAAGACGGCGCTCAGTCTTGTCGGAAATGAAGACTTTCGGAGTCAATTTCATGAAACTTCAAGGAAAAAGTCGATCAAGATCGTGTTGTAAAGCTATTTATTGATGATAATGATTTCGAAAGAAATAAGGCAGATGATGTTGCCGTACCACAATTCGGTACAATCAGCCAATGTTGAAGTTATTAAACCAGAAATGGTTTATTATCTGAGAATGCCGGTTTTTGTATGAAGAATTTTCGTCATGAACTTGGACAATTTCCAGGTACTGTACCGAAATGAAACGTAACATGATAAAGTGGTAAATCTTACTGCACACACTGAAAAAATCTAAAAACCAAATCCCCAAACAAACATGGCGGCCACGAGCTATCAAAATCAAGTCAACGATATTGGTAGATGTGGATCGTGCCCTGTGGGGATCGAATAACGTTCAATATATGATTTGTGCTTCTACTAATAACATCGCTTAGCGTCACGAGGAGCCTTTTCCAACTATGTACCTCAAATAGATGGTCTAAGCAAGATAAATATTTATTTTAATTTGAAATGCTCAAAGGAAAACTTCCTTTCCCTTCTGTACTTCATTAAAGTCTTAGAGGAAAACTCACGTTCTATACTTCATAATGGTTTTCGATTTGTATAACACAAATATGAAGAAGTCACTCTTTTAATATGTGGATTAGCAGAGTAAATGGCAAAAATTACTTCATTACCGTGGAATTGCACCTGCTGCGTGGAAAATTAGCAAAAATTAACAACCGTCAAGCCTCTGCTACTACTAATAATGACCGCCAGCGACAACACGTGATCAAGCTGTGCTGTTACACTGTCAAGACCATGCCCACTATCCGCCATCTTCACATGCAACACAGTTGCAACACGGTCACTTTGTTGTGTCAAGCTGTAAGCACTGGTGGCCTTCATGGGCGCAACAAAAGGTCCTGCACTTACGCAATGCGCTGTCCATATTTGCTCACACTTCAGCGTTGCGCTTTACATTTTGCTGTTTTCGGAATGTTGCCAATTAGGATTTTTTTCTTTTTACTGCGTTGATTTCTCCTCCACAGTTACACTGGACGCTGCTGCACTGCATTACATTTCGGCCATGGATTATCCACGATTTGGGCATTGGTTGAATTTTACTTATTTCACGCTAATCAGGTGCACCGTTAGTTACCAACGCACACATGTAATGGAAAACACGTTTGCAGCTTTAATGGCTTTGTTAAGTGAGTTGTCACTGAGTTCGTTTACTTAGTGCTGCTGCTTGATGCTGTTCACTAATTGAATGTGTTGCTGCCATATAAATTATTTGTTTTTAACTAGCTTACACTTTTTACGTTTTAATGAATTATTTGCACTACAACTGTTGTCAAACCAAAAATATTTAAACAGCTGTAATTATGTATGTGTCATTGAAAGAATCTACAGTTTGGTGTCAAATAATAAGCAGAACTACAGCTCCGTTCCTTAATTTAAGGATCCGCTTTAGGTTAAGGATCTAGTGATCTCTTTGCCCTCAATAAGGCTAGCCTCTCATTAGTGATGGTTCTCTTGACGGGCCACTGCCCTATTGGCTTACATGCTGTAAAACTGGGAATATTACCGGACGCTGCTTACAGAAGCTGCCATCACTTCCTTCTTGACTGCCCTGCTTTTGGGAGATTCAGATTTAGATACCTGGGGCCACATACCTTCAGACATCCCACCAATATGGCGGGCATAGAAATTAAGCGCCTGTGCAAATTTGTACTGGCTACTAAGCTTTTTGCCGATCTCTAAGTCCGAACACGGGAGTTCGATTTTCAACGGCTTCACAAAGGACTACATTAGTCCACGTGCGATCTTTGAACAGCCATCCAACCTAACCTAACCTAACCTAGGTCAGGGAGGTAGATAGGATTGGTCAAGTCATCTGTTTTTTCGTTGGCATAAATATTCCTGTGGCTGGAAACTCAAACTATAGATAAGTGGAGTACATCTGTCTGTGAAACTAAAGTTTTCCTGCAACTGTTGACTACACTGGATTTAATAAGTGATGTCGACAAGGCCAACAATACCGGCTGGCTATCCGTGTATATGATTGCTTTTTATAATTATTCAATGGAATACAACAGCCCTTCTCCATATCTAGTACTTCGTCTTGGAAGATTCTGGCTGAGTTAGATAGTCGGATAAAGAGAGAAATTTGGAAATTATGGAAATTTCTATTCTGCATCTTAGTTAACAAGAAATTGGGGAACGAGGCTGTCGGGTAATAACCTATGTATATAGAAGAAGTGGCTTTCATGGAAAATAAATGGGTACTTCAAACTGTGCGAAAAGAACTACTAGGCGCTTCCCTGTTGTCCCGAAATTGATTGTCAAAGAACCAATGCTAGGCCTTAGAAAGGCTCCCATCACCTCAATGGTAGCTTGCCAAAGTAGCAATGGGGAAAATGAGGTGGAAACAACAAAACAAATTCTCCCTCACTGTCCAGATTTTGTCAGACTAAGACATCCTAATCTGGTGATAAATGACGAGACTACCAAATGAGACCACCTGGTCAGGCCCTCGTCGTTCTTAAGAGTTCTCGACATCATAATGGCCAAACATCTCTAGCTGTCCAGGTGGTATCATTCGTAGTCTCACGCAAAATCAGTCTATTTGCTTCACCTAACTTAACCACCATCGCTCTGTGTGGCTTACAATTGTATTGTTGGAACAAACTTAATTCCTCTCATATTGGACAAAGCTAGTCGTTTCTGGCTAATTTTTTCCTTTAGACGACCCAATTGTTGATAATACAGGACGATATTACAAATAGGTAAGGAGATCTTAGAAGATGATACTTCAGCAATTCCACCAAATGCTAAGCAAACCTTTCCTGTCCGTCAATCTTTGCTTGGCCAAAGAAACCGTCGTAAATTGAGCACCTTTTTCGACACTGCATATTTGAATTGTTTTATGAATAGTATTACGATGGTACAGCAGTCATAACCAAATAAAATTAAATTCGGTGAAGTTGCAAAAAAAGTTACAGCTGTTGAAAAATTAATGAAAATAATGAAGAAATTCGCAATGTTTTGAAATTTTTCTATAAAAAAAGGAAGAATGTTATGCAAACCACCAATGAAATTTGCTTAGTTTACGGAGGCGATGCTGTATCAATTCATGTAGCACAGCAATATGCTCGCTTGCGTTCTAGAAATTTCGATGTGGAAGATGCACCTCGCTCTTGTCGACTTATCGTTGAAAAAGTCAATGAAATAATGGAAAAGATTGGCCAGGACCGTCGCTAAGGAGCTTAACATTCATCATCAAATGGTTTGGGCCAGAACGAAATGAAATCGAAACATTTCTGAAGGGAATGGTAACAGGAGACGAAAAGTGGATAAAACACGACAATAATGAGAGAAAAAGTACAAGCATGGTGTAGCTCAACAAATGGTCGTAAAGCCAGCTGAGTGTTTGGTAGGATTGGAAAGAAATCATCCACTATGAACTGCACCAGTGTGGTCGAACAATTTATTCTACATTTTACTGTCAACAACTGATGATATCGAAAAAACGGTCTGAAATGATCAACAGAAAAGGATTTGTCTTCTATCAGGACAACGATAGAACACACACATCTTCGATGATTCAGCAAAAAGTGGGAGATGCATCTACCATATATCCCTGTTGTTTCGGTCAATGCAGAACTCCCGTAATGGAGTAAAGTTGGTTGAAGAGAACACTGTGGAAATTACTTGTCGCAGTTTTTCACCGAGCAACCAGAAAAGCTTTACACAGATAGAATAATGTGTCCAGCGGAAAAATTACAAAAATTAGTCGACCAAAATGGTACATATTTGGTTTATTAAAGTTCATTATAAATACATGTATAAAACAAAATAAGTTAAAATTTGATTCGAAATACGAAAAGACTTTTTGGACTACCCTATATATGTATATGTAATTTTTTTTTTTTTTTTTTTTTTTTTTTTTTTTTTTTTTTTTTTTTTTTTTTTTTTTTTTTTTTTTTTTTTTTTTTTTTTTTTTTTTTGACACAAAGTGATATTTTTAACTACGAACGGCTTCAGTTTCGTATTCTTTTAAGAAGACCGATTCTCTGAGTCTGATAGAAAATTTCGCAGCCATAGACCTTGCGACGACATCTATGGCCACTATGTGCGTACCCCCATTATGTGCCATGGTTGGAGTGGACCTTAATGCATCGCACATGCTGATGGACGCCGCTCTTTGAACGCTGTCGAGTTCCTTTGCAAGTGTGGTCTTTTCTAGACTTTAGAGAACATACTGGGCTTGACTATGAAGTTTTGGTGTGAGAACCCACCTTTTGCAATTTTAACTTGTGAAGTTTTTAGAAATCTTATTTTTTGAAAAAAAAACTTTTGAATAATGTTTTATCTTATATTGTTGTGCTTTTCAAAACAGTGGCTTTCCGTTCAACTAAAAGGACGCAACAAATTATGCCATTTTTTTACCGAAACTTCGACGCTGCTTATCGCTTCCTCTACCATTACGTTCGTCACTTTCAAACTCATTTAAAACATATTTGCACATAATTAGACTTATGTCCAGTTTGCAATTAGCGCAGCGTTGCATTAGCTGCCAAATTATAATAATTAAAGTTGGATGATGAGTTTTGTATTTTGCGCTTTTTGAAAAATGCTTTACTATCCATTTGCTGACTGGTATTCCAACAATTTCCTAATTCCACTCTCGTTGCCTTGTGCCACTACTACAAAGCAGTTTTATTGCTGTTGTTATATTTCATTCTTTCTTACTTTATTTGTTTAGCATTTGCGTTGTGTTGTTTATTAGTTACTATTATTGTTGTTGTCATTTGTGTAACTGTTTTACTCAATTTATGATGTTTCGAAGCATGATTTATGGGCGTATGTATGTATGTGTGTATGCAGTTTGTTAGCGAACTTTTAGTTTTGGCATTTCCCAGTTGAAGTGTCTTGCAAATTTTCCAATTATTTAGTTTCTCTCAGAAAATATAATTATTTACTTTATTTTTCGTACACAGTGTTTTTGTGAAATAATGAAAAATAATTGGACACGTTTTCAAGTGGTGCTTACTCAAACAACTCAGCAGGCATTAGAAAAGAAAGCTTCGTCAATAATTGCATATGGACCTTGCTCTGGAAATAATGACTTTGCTTGACCTTGTGCCATTGTCTAATTAGACGAGTATCAGAGAAAAACTAATTTTACAGTGATGAAAATTGCATCGCAGTTCAACATATGTACAGGCTCTTTACTGGCAGTATTTTTGCATGACGGACACTGCTTGAGATGCCCAAGCTAATTTGTATAATGCTCACCTAGACATCTATTAAGAACTAAGACTTGCCAAGGTTGAGTGTACTTGCAAAACGTAAATAAGTAAGATCAGATAACGTTTTTAAGTTCAAGTTAAACAGTTTTGAAGAAACCTTTTTTTTTAATATTACATTACATACTGCTTTATTGACAATTTTAATGAGTATATTGTGTAATGAGCAAGGTTAGAAAACGTTTTCACATTTCCTACTTTCTCTGTGTTTATGATTCTTTAATTAACATGGTTTATTTTAGATTATCTTCTAATTGATTATTCCATACAGAAAATACCATAAATAATTAATTCTTTCTCCTCGAACAACGTCAGAGTCAGAGCAAATATACTGAAGATTTTTCAGAGAATGTTTTCAATACTTCCATAGCAAAAGATACTCGCTTATATCTGTCTCTTTCATGCTTTCATTATCTTTCTTTATTTCTATCACTTTTACTTTCTGACATGCCACTGTGTAATCGCAGGTGACTGCAAAACTGATGAGCTTCCAAGGAACAGCACCCTAACCCCGCTCTCCTCCCCTCATGTATTTCACTACTGGATAGCTGGTCTTCGCAAAAGCTTGACGAGCGCTGGGGTACAATCGTTCCATGCCCTGTCGTAAGATGGTTTTGTCCCTAGGTCGAACATGAAAGATCCAGTGAACTCTTTGCTCTTAGTAAGGTTTGCCTCTCCTTAGTTGTAGGGGTTTTAACAGACCATTACCCTATGGACGTCCTTACCATAAGACTTAGAAACTTACCGAACGTCAGCTGCAGAAGCTGTATGGAAATCTAGGTGGACACATCCTTGGACTTCAATTTTTATGTGTTTTCAAAGGACTACTTTTAGTAGTTGTAGTGCGATCCCTAGATGAACCATTGCATCAAACCTTATCTAAGCTACTTCTTTTCTTTGTCTCCGTTCCGTCCTCTATCTCTCTGCTTCCATTTTCCATTGTCTTTCGAATGCTCTGCCTTTCTCTCCACAATTTTAGCATAAATGTCTAAAACCACAAAATTAAAGGCCGTTATCAACATACTGACTGAACTTTATCAGTGTGGGTTTAGGCATGAAAAATCAACAACTGACAGTTTTTCACCATGTGCTAAGTCTTGGAACAGACCCGTGAAAAGAGGATCGACACACATCACCTCTTCGTCGATTTCAAAGCTGCTTTTGACAGCACGAAAAGGAGCTGCCTTTATGACCTTATGTCTGAAACTCTTGCCAATAGGTGCTACTTCGGACTAAGTAGGCAATAAAGAAGTAAAGACCTCTCTTGATAAACCAAAAGTATATAAATCGCTAATTATTCTCGTCTTGCTATATGGTGTAGAGGGATGGACGATGACAACATCTGATGAGCAAACGATACGAGTTTTTGGGCGAAAGGTTCTGCGGAAGAATTATGGTACTCTACGCATTGGCAAAAGCGAATATCGCATTCGATATAACGATGAGCTGTATGAGTTATACGGTGACATAGACATTGTTCAAAGAATTAAGAGACAGCAGCTACGCTGGCTAAGTCATGTCGTCCGTATGGATAAAAATACTTCAGCTCTGAAAGTATTCGACGCAGTACGCACCGGGAAAACAGAGCAAGAGGAAGACCTCCACTCTATTGGCGAAATCAGATGGAAAAGGACCTGGCTGCACTTCGTATTTCGAATTGGCGACAAATTTCGAAAATAAAAAACGACAGACGGATTTGGTGAAAGACCTTTTTGTTTGTATAAATTATATTACACACTTTTATAATCATTAGAATTGTATGATCGTTCATCATATGGTCATGTACCGCATTGAGTTTTCCATGAGCGCAAGAGTCGGATTATACATCAAATAGACACTTTACTATATGTGCATAGCACAAAAATTTAATCCTTTGTGCTATGAAATATAGTAGGTTCAGTATTTCTTATCCAATGCTGTGGCAGAATGAGGCACTTTGAAGTATTGAGGAGCAATAGTCTACTGATCACAATGTCAGTCTCAATTTTCCATTTGCCATAGATCATATTCGTCTCAAAATACCTCTTATATTTCAACATACTACAATTTTTAGTGCCCACTTTACAGCTTTGAGTGAAATAGCGACAAGTCTCAAGTCCAAAATATGTTTTTATAGTTCTTTGATATTTATAGAGATCAATAGCTGGGTGTTACAGTTAGAGGAATTTTCATTTATAGTATAATGATTTTAGTTATCCCAAAAGTTACTCTGGCTGATTCACATAAGACATTTACGTCGTAATATTTATCAAAGAGAAGCACGTAAACTAAAACGTTCAGTCTAAAATAGGCCTTGCTTTTCTCGCTTCATTGTTAGAGTATGAAATGTCAAGCAAAGCGAGGAAAGTTGTATGTGAATCGATCAATCAACTTTTTCGGTTATTCCTGGTGCATCCTTTTGTCTAATTTACAAAAATATATTGCATTTTGAACATACATACTTTTTTGAATCCATAAACAACCATATTTATCTTTTTCTTAGAACGCATCTACAAACTGCTGATATTAGTTATAAATATTATTACATAAATCAGTCGAGAATTGGATGTTGATTCATTAGGAAGTGAAAAATACACAACTTCTTTTTTAACTTCATTAACATCGTTCTCTTTCCATTACCTTGCAGAAAGCTGCCAAGGACCACACGAAAAACGTCTACTAAACCACCTGCTATCCACCTATAACACACTGGAGCGACCCGTATCGAACGAATCGGAACCGCTGGAAGTCAAATTCGGTTTAACGCTGCAACAAATTATTGATGTGGTAAGTGTTTGATAATCCAAAATTTCGCACCAACACTATAACAACAACAGTTTTTAATTTGAAAACTAATTATTTCTACAAATAAAAAACAAAAGAAAAATTTATTTTATCAGAAAAAAACGATTTTCACAGCAAACACGAATATGGAAAAAATCACAAAAATACAACTAACGTACAAATAGCCAAGGGCAATTTGTTAACGAAATTTTGCATTTAAGAAAAACTAAAATATTTTGATTTTAAAAATTTGCAAGAAAACAAGTTTGAAAATATTAATGCATCTAAAATTTTTTATAGGACGAAAAGAATCAGATTCTGACCACAAATGCGTGGTTAAATTTGGTAAGTGACATGTACCCGTACAAAAAATCTTTACTACTTTTTGTGTTGTTTTTTATGGTAACCAAAAAAAAAAAAAGTTTATTTGAAAGAAAATTATTGAAAAAGAAATATTGAAAAAATGAAAAGCGACTCTACTGGTTTCAACGCAGCTTTCTTCTTAAAGTACACTTACTTTTATCTACACTAATGTTAAGTTCTCAGCGCAAACGTTATTTTTGAATTTAAATTTTGATTTTTTAAAAACGCAGATTTCACACTTTTTTCCACAAGGATTACTCGTTAATGTTTTATATGTGCTTTTTTTCAAATTTTAACTGCAAAGTGTTTTTAAGCAAAAATAAAAATCTATTTGCTAGTGAGCTGAATTAATGTTAAAGTAAAAACAACAATAATAAATTCTAAAGATACAAATAATAAATAAATAGAAAATCATATAAACCACTTAAAAACAACAAACATTTATTCACTCGCTCACACTTTGTTTAAATTTTTTCAAAAAATACTAGAACACGATTTATACAAACATTAAAAAATTAAAATGAATTACATTTTTTTATGGCTTCTTTTACAATTATGATTCAAAATAATTTTTTTACTAAAATTTATTTTTGTACACAAAATGTTTTTTAACTCATAACCAAAAAATACTATTTTATTCAAAACTTCAGTTTTTACTCAAAAACGTTTTTATAAAAGAAAATAATCTTTTATCAAAATATTTAACTGAATTTTTTTTTACAAAAATTAAATTAAACTAAATTTATA
>NW_017534852.1:1081422-1095273 GCF_001853355.1 Bactrocera latifrons
ATATTTTTTTTTTTTATTCAAATTATTTTATACAAACTTTTATTATACAACTTTCTTTTTACTTAAATTTATGTTTTAACTCAAATAACCATTTTTTAACAAAAATATTATTTTTAAATATTGCAAATAGTACTTTGTTTCATTAACTGTGGGTGTTATTTATATTCTGTCTATTTACGTACCATCTTTCGCTCATCTACTGTATATGCGATTTGTGTTTTTTCAAAAATTATTTATTTATTCATGAATATCTATTTTGTCCCCTTCAAAGTAATCCCCATGAGATATTATACACTTGTGCCAACGGTTCTCCAATCTTCGAAGCACTTTAAAAAATCATTTTTTTTCTTCCTCAGCTCCTCTTTCGATGCCGTCTTTACCTCGTCAAGAGAAGCGTAAAGTCGTCCTTTCATGTTCCTCTTCAGTTTAGGGAACAAGAAAAAGTCACCGGGGCTAGATCTGGGGAATCTGGGGGTGGCTGCGGCATCATTAGTGTGTTGTTTTTGGCCAAAATGGCGCGCACAAGCAACGAATCTTGAATTTTCCTACCCCAATTTTTAGTGTTATTTTATTTTTTTAATAATTTTTTCTCTGGGTACAATTTTGTTAAAAGAATATATTTTACTATCATCTTTTATTATCATAATTTCAAAAAAAATTAAACATATATTTTAAAGACGAAACAAATTTCGAACTCCTTTCGCCCTTCCGTCTCTCCGTACGTTCGTGTGAGCGGAACTTGAGTACAAATTGAGATATCTTGACATTTGTTTCGAGCTTCTTAACGCACAGAGAAGGTCACTAGCTACTGCTACAGGAACGAAATCGGGCCATTGCCACTCCCACAGAATGCCGTTCGTCAAAATCTATGAAGTGATATAGGATAGATTAGGTTCCTTTCCGACTCTCAAAACTCTTTGATATGGATAACGAGAACAGATCTTCATAGACCGACTAAGCACTTTGAACCTACCACAAATTTAACGAGGCAACTAATATCAACCACAGCAACTTCCTTGGGTACACCAAAAGAATGTATACCGTATTGTTTCAACCTCATTCTGGCAAAATTTTTATAGTTGAAAAGAAAGTGGCTAAATGATTCCAACTCGCCGTTTTCCGAACAGTTCTGAGAATTTGCTTCCGATATGATATGTAACATCAACTCATGTAAGCCTATTGAACATTGAACACAAAGAACTTTGCTAAGACAAAGTAGTTCAGCTGACCTCTTGCTTACTAGTTTGGAACTCACAGCCGCACAAGTTTTATTTGTCGACCAGTGCTTACCAAGATCACGAGAGATTCAAAGATTCTACACTAGAGCGGTCTACTATTAACTCGTTTCCAATCTGATAAAAATCGGATAAGGCTGTTCTCTCTAGCAAGTTTTTCAGGTTTGCAGTTTCCAGCGATTCCCCTCTGGCCCGGCATACCAGCAAATCGAATAGCAATGTAGGTAATACTATTGATAAGGATTTTAAATTTTCCTTAACAAGTCTTGAGCGCACTGTCAGCGAGGTCGATGCCAGCATTGTAGCTGCATTGATAGCCACCTGCTCTTGAAAAACACTGCAGTGGTCCGTTAGGTAGTTAGGTAAAAGTGCTGCCACCATATCCACCATTCAATTAATACTGAATGCACCAATTTGATGCACCTGTAGGCTGAAGCTCGAGAGGCAAAAGAAGCGCCTACATTTTCGAAGTCACAAATTAATTTCCAAAACCATCTTTTTCTTCTTTATTGACGTAGATAGCTGAGTTTACAACAGCGCATCAGTCATTCTTCCTTTTTGCTGTTTGGCTCCCATCTGATCTTTCCAACGAGATGGAGGTCTTCCTCTACCTCCGTTTCCCCGGCGGATACCGCGTCGAATGCACTCAGGGCTAGAGTGTTTTCATCCATTCGGAGGGCATGAAAAGAGCAGCTGCAGTCTCTTAATTCGCTGAACTGTGCCGTTTAGCCCATCTTCAATCGGATGTTTTTGCCTTCACAGAGAATACTTGGTCCAAGACCCGAAAACGTGAGCTGCTTGAGCCATGAACTAGCTCAGAGAACTTTTCTCACTTGCATGAACTTCTGCAATTGACAATGTTAACATTTTTATTTGCTCCCTTTTATAAGTAATACTTTTTTGCTGGAAACATTAAACATTTGCAAATTTTTATAATATTTGATATTTTAATTTTCACTAATAATCTTCCATTTTTAATTTCTCAATATCATTGCTTTCCTTGCCATTTCATTATGGTCGAAATTTATTGCCATTCTAAATGTTTCCCCATTCATCTCATCGTTACGCAGCTTTCCACTTTCTCGAAGCATTTGTTAAGCTCGCTGTCAGCATATGCTGGAAAATTCAAAACAAGTGCCTCATTTAATTCAATTTCGCAAATCAGTAACAACTACAGCAACACCAAAATTTCAACAATCATGGCAACGGGCCATGTACATTTGGTCGGTCGTTTGCTCCGTTGAATCCAACAAAAGTAATTGACGTTAATTTGAACAGTTCGGCGTAAATGTGCGTAAATCAAAAACGTTAAAACGAAAACAATAACATGCAACAGCAATAACAAATATGCGCCACGAAGCCAGTCAAAAAGCGCGTCAGATTTCAGTTGTTATGAAAGAAGTCAGCGCCATAATTCTTCGCAAAACATAAAATGACCGAAACATGTAGCTGCTCATTCGGACGTAATCGTGTATCATATATAGATATAACGATGGTTTTCGATTCAAAAATATTTATAACATTGTGGGAAATATACATACATATGTGATTTACCATATTGTGAAATGACTTGAAGTAGACTTCTTCTGAAAAATATAAACTCGCTTTAGATCAACGGTTCTTTATGAAGTTAGTCGTAACTGACCGCAGTTCGCAGGTTTTTCCGTTATAAAGTAGCAAGCAATAAGTACTCTGCAGACATTGATTTAGATCATTAATTTCGGGTCATTAGATATTCCGCATAAAAACCGTCGTCAAAGTCTCATAACAAGTTGCTATAGAGCATAACCCAGAAACCTAGTTTTATTCAACTATCGGTTGCTTTTAACACCTAACACTAATCGTCAGACATAGAGTTACATATACAGGAGTGATCAGAATGTCGAGTTGAGTTTCGAGAGACTGTTTGTCCGTCCATCCGTGCAAGCGATAAGTTCAGTAAAAATTGGGATATTGCTATCGAAGATTGATTTACAATATTATCCAGCAGGTCAAACTTTAAAAGCAGCTATAGCGCCAAAATATGACATTGACGTAGTTACTGAGGACGAATCCTTTCCGTACAATATCCTTAAATACCGTAAAAATAAATGAAATCGAACTGCAACCACATGTATAACAAAGCCTTGAAAAAATAGTGCCTCCAAGATATGCTAAAATTTAGAGAGAATATTTCCCTGATAATATTGTGCCCTTGTTTCAAAAATCAAGCAGTACTTCCTCCAGCTCCTGTATACTTGATATCAAGATTTTCGAACTTCTGATTACCTTTTTACCATATATATCGGTCAATATATAAGATATCTAAACCCAAATTCAAAAAGCGTCGATCTCTAATAGCAAACCGGCCAATAAAACTTGTCCCGAACTTTCCCTACCCCCAATGACCATATATATAATATTTTAAGCAAATTAAGTGAGAAGTTTTCGTAAAAATAATACGGTTTAGTTATGAATGAAATTGGCCTAAGCCCTAACCTCACACCTATAATAACATGATTTTCAATCCTCTGGTTGTATTTCTTCTTTACCGGTATTTCGCCTAAGAGAAATTCGGTATCACTCCAGTGAATAGATCCAACTGCCGTGGTTCGTTGCACCTTTCGGCTATAATCGGTGCTGATGAAGTTTATTTTGGTTAACATAAAAATTTAATCGACGACTAAGAAAGTATAATTAGTTATCTACTAGGAGCGACAAATAGAGCGAATGAGATAAGTTGCTTTTTTAGCGGGTTTAAAAGGAATGCAAGATGTTATAAAGGTTAACCGATTGCATAGACTTAGGCTTTAACCAACTTCTCCAAAACTAATCACAAATAAGACGAAGATTAAGGCTTCGAAAATCGCATTAGACACCAAATCTAAGCTTTCTATGATAATACTGGTCCTTTCGGGGATCGTTTCCAATCGTTTAATATCTATGTTTATAGCGTAGTTATGACACTTTATAGGTTTTCGGTTTCCGCCATTTTGTGGGCATGGCAGTGTGCCGATTTTGACCATCTTCGAACTTAACTTTCTTATGGAGCCAAGAAATACGTGTACCAAGTTTCATCATGATATCTAAATTTTTACTCAAGTTACAGCTTGCACGGACGGAYGGACAGACAGACATCCGGATTTCAACTCTACTCGTCACCCTGATCACTTTGGTATATATAACCCTATATCTGACTCTTTTAGTTTTAGGACTTACAAACAACCGTTATGTGAACAAAACTATAATACTCTCTTTAGCAACTTTGTTGCGAGAGTATAAAAATCAAGTGGTACTTACGGAATGAGCTATCATATTCTGAAATACTATATATACGTATATGAGGAGATTTAGATAACTGTATAGTATATATGGTAACTCTTGATGGATGGAGTATAACCGAACACAAAACTATCAGTCATCCACGAAGTTATGAGCAATTTGTTTTATGGCTTTCTGGAAAACGGATGCAATAGGCCACCAAGGACTATTCGCTATAGAAGAAGAAAAAGGTAATTGAATATGAAAATAGATCCCGAAGAGGTGGAATATAAGAATCCGTATCCTAATCAGCCATATTACTAAATTCGATTCTTGGTTTCCATTATTTTTCTCCCCTTTCTTCCACTATTCTATTTTTCTTCCACTTATTCTTTTTGCGGAAAAACCAATACAAAAGATACAATTCCCAGACTTTCGCGCCGACTGAAGCCAATTAATTTGAACTGAAACAGAGAAATATATGACCGATCTGATAGTTAGTGGCCATACAAACAAAAAGGGATTAATCACCAGGTGTGAGTAGCCATACAACAACACATAAGACAATAAAGCAACATTTTTAATAAATAAACTTGGCAGTAAATAATGGCGATTTTGTTCCGAGGATATCGATATTTTCGCATACACATTTATATAAATGTTTCACTCTTGGCATATGTATAAAAATACCCTTATTACATGAATGGAAAATGTGTTTTGCGGTTGATTTGTTTTCCGTTTGTTTATTGTTATTCCTCCATCGGCACTAAATTGAAAGGCCATAAATTTGCAAGGGAATGCGTGCCAATAAACACAAAGGCAAAGAAGGCAACAAAAATACACAATAGGAATAACATGGAAAGCATTTAAATATAACAGATTATTATTACAAATATATTACATACAGATTATATATATATATATATATATATATTTTTTTTTTGTTGTCGATATATGTGTCAGAAATATTTTCAAAAATGCGAAATATATTGCACACACCTAAAAGAAAAGAATAGAAATTTTAACGAAAAATGCCAAAACTGCAAAATGAATTATTATTTGAAAATCGGAAAAAAGAAAAACAACATCAAATGGCTATAGAAATGTCTAACAATGTTGAATGTTGGCCACATTCATATTTGGAATACGCAGTCAAAAATGGTTGCTTGGCAACACTAATTGAAACCGGGCAACCGGAAGTGACATAGTTGCTGCGAGTGGTTTAAATGAGGGCTGAGGGATGTGTAGCAGGGCACAAAAATTGCAGTAGATGTAATATTATATTCGCTTTTGGAAAATTAATAGCTTGGCTCGTTGCTGAAGTTGATTTGCTATTTTGAAAACAAATGTATGAAAAAATTAAGAAAAATAGATTCAGTACTATTTGAAACATTTTCAGAAGAATTCTTAAAAAAAAAAATCGAGTTAAACATTTTTTTTTAATTTTCCTATTTTTAAAAATAAAATTTAAAAACAAACTCTTTATTTTAATTTAAAAATTTTCAAATATAAAATTAAAATAACTATTTTTGAATTTTTGCTTCCTAAAAGTAAAATATTTATATCGTAAATAGTTCAGGAATGAACAGTTTTTACCTATTTTACTTCGGTTCATAAAAAATATTTGTTAATTTTTCCTTCACAGTGTTCCAAGTTGTTCGTAATAAACGTATAACTTCATACTCCACACCCTCGGTTAATTTCTAGAAACTGTTGTGAAATGATCCGCCTTGGTTAAATCGTTTTTGATTTTATATCATTTGATAAAATATGACTCACAAATCTTTATTGTCGCCTTTAAAGTAGGCTACTTTTGAATCAAAATACACATGTATAGCAATTTTTCATAAACCTTTGATAGCTTCGATTGTTTAGGGCATTCAGCAAGTGACTTTTAATGGCTTCGATGGACTCATGGCGCGTTCCTCAAGCAGAATATTTACTTTCGAAAACAAAGAAAGTCACAGGAAAAAAGTTCTACGAGTGCAGGGGCTCTGCGATGACTCTCGTTGAAAGTCGGTCAAATTCATTCCTGAAAGGGACGGTGGAAAAATCATAAATAATCAATTGGTAGGCCTTATTGACTAATTTGACCCCTAATCACAGAAAACGATCAACACTGCTTGATTTTCAATCGACTTTTACGCGACTTTTTCCATTTCGGAGTTTTTGAAGTGCGATTCGCCAGATTAACAGTTTCGACGTCATATGCATAAATCCATTTCTCGTCACCAGAACTGGTATGCTTGATATGTGTAAGGTTCTCAGCTACGTTTTCTTTTTCTCCGTACTTTCCGATTTCTACTCGATTTCGTTTTTGTTAAAGATTAAGGTCTGGTACCAGTTTAAAAACATCAACCGAAATTTGTTGAGTCGATTCTTATGCAGGCATGCATTGAACCTCTGCCAACATGACGATTTTCAAGCAATATTTTTCAAGTTTTTGATATTATAATCATTAACAGAGTTGGAAGAGTGACTGACATTAGGGTTTTTTTCGATCAAGAAGTTTTCGATGACTTCACTGAATGTGCTACTCAAATCCTTCTGAAACATTTGCAACGTTTTCGTTGGCGTGATTCCGTTGGAAATATTATATTTCGGGTAAAGCCGTAATGAAACATTTATCAAACACACACCTATGGGCTGTATATAGGTAAAACTTTTCACAAACACAGAATGAGATTGTACAAAAAAATTTAAAAAAAAATTAGGAGCGCAGTTTAAGTGGAACATTCCGATCTGATTAGATAATAATCGGATAAGCCAACAAACCTTCGTTTGAACAATTCTGTTAGAGTCAATGTTAATTATCATATTTTTTGAGCAAGTTAGGTAGCTGTATTTTAATGATCAGATATGCATAAGGTTACCATATCGATATCAGTCAAAATCAGTCCCGTTGCATATATTCGCATAAGTTCGCACAGTCTTCATGTTTTCCCTTAGCATTCAAAACATTGAGTTTGGTGGTTAAAGTGAAAGGAGTGAATTTTTTTCAATTTAGAATTGATTTCCAAAATGCTATTTTTTTCTTTCTCGATCGATGCCAATTTCGATTGAAAAATGGACATGTGAGCATGCAATGTACAAACAACAAAAAATATTCAGCAAAGTCATTGAAAAAAAGAAGAATGCAAAAATAGCAAAAATATGACATCAACGGAACAAACTTTTTCAAGACTCTTTCAACTACTGGAAATAAACTAATCCAACTAGTTTTCGAATGGGACCACATAGACGCGTACTCAACTTGAAAAAATGCGCAAAACATTTCTGTGTTCAAAGTGTAAATTGAAATATGTTTGAATACTTTGAAGGGTATGATTTCAATGTCAAAAACTGCAGCGAGTTGGAAACGATCCAAGCCATAATGAGCAAAATGTGAGCTGAAGAAAACAAGAAGAAAACAAATTTTAGAAACCTTCTCGATCCGATTCCCCAAAATTATGACAGGGGCATTTTCGGCTACAAAAGCTGAAACTTGTTCTTCCAATTCTTTTTTTCTTAAAACAGTGATCGTTAATTTGGTTACAGTGGCAAAAATTAGGGAATTTTAACGAAAATCACGGAATCAGTACCGCAAGTCAAAATCAGGAAATTCCCTGACAAATCAATATGGAATATGGTAACCCTAGGTATGCAGCGCGACCGCTTTTCCTCATACCTTGCTTTCTTTTTGTTATCGATCTTCTTTGGCAGACGTACTGCTACCACCTACACTTTTGACATCTTCTTTCCTTGCCTTCTTCAGGCTTATACTCAGGCTTAGCTTCAGCTTCAGCGTTAGCGCCAGCCCTTGCAAATATACTATGTTTAGCTTCTGTCTTTGTGCTGGCTAGCTCAAAGCTCGTTGCTAACACTAGTCTCTTCGCGGAACAACAAGTTCCCTCCCTCTTTTTTCCAAGAGAGCCCACTCCTTTAATATGTCATTATTGCTATTTTTATTGTTTTGGTTCATACTCTGGAACCACGTTACGTTAGTAAATCTATCTTAGGATGCCAGATAGTCAAAAACTTCGTTCGAAACTTGGGCTTTTGAGCACCCCCAGCCAGGTTGATCTCGGGCACGGGTCGCATGACCGCTTCATCTGGCCCTTTTTTGTACCGCGAACCAAAGTAACCATAGGAAACTTCCTATAGGGATCTATCTATAAAGTCAGACGCTACTAGCTGGGAAGCGGAATATCTTTCAACTGCATCATAGGTTAGCTGTTATCTATCTATTTTTACCATCGTCGTGATACTGTAGTATCTATTACCCGTCAGCACCCTCGGGTAGAGTTCAACGAGGAATTTTTGTTGACAATTAAACTATATAAAGGAACTGAGTTATCTCTACCTTAGCGACAAACCTCTAATCTGTCAGTATATGATATTTAAGATATCTCTACTTAATCCTTTATAAATTTATGCTTAACTATTACGGCATCTTCAATAATATATGGAGCTTAAAACTAATATAATAGACTTATGTATAGACATATGTAGAATAATTAATAAGAGAAGAAGAGCTAAGTTCGAACATTTTATACTTGTGCAACTTGCAAGGATTTGAGGTCTAGGCGAGTATGCACCCGTTTTTTTTTACAATTTTTTATCATATATTTGGTAAAAATAAAATAAAAAAATAATCATCAACCTTCATCTAATTTCATAAATTTAATTAATTACCACAATGAAAACATTCAGTTGGCTTTAATTTTGGTTTTCTGCTATTGATTTCTTTTATTTAAAAAATTCTATAAAATTTTTCCAAACCACATTTGCATTTAGTTTGAAACCACAAACAAATTTTCACACAATAATCATAATTAACTTACAGGAATGAGCAAAAAAAGAGAAAAACTGAAATAAATTTTTTAGTACTTCAAATAAATGCTAACGCTTAATTGCACTGGCCGCTGCTTTTCAATGGCAAACAGCAAAATTATTTGATTTTAAGCTTAAAATGGCAAGCAATAAAATATCTATGTATGTGCTTATGCGCCCACATGCTGTTTTGTAAAGCCAAACCATAATAAGCTCAGCATAATTTTTCACACACACACACACATGCACACTTACAACTATAATAAAAAAGCTTAACACCGCATAGCGCTTTACACGTTCGCACATTACAAGAACTAAAATAAAAAAGTTAAATAATATTGCAATAAAGCTGTGTGTGTTTATTAATTAAAGGCTCTTTTACTCTTACATTTCTATTAAAAAGTTCTTTTTTGTTATTGTAAATATATAAAGCGTCGCAAATTAAACGCAATAAAAATCAAATACAACATTTAAACAAAAGAAAAGCGCTCGCTTAAGCACAACTGATAAAGTTAATTATTAAAATGCAATGAGTTAAAATGTTATAAATTAATTCATAGCAGTTAAGTTGTCTAAAAACATATGTGTTGAGCATAGCATAAATAAAAATTATAAATGAAATAGTTTTACATACATAAATGCTTATGTGTGTGAACGCATAGCCTGCAGGAAAAGTGAATGGCGAAGCATACTTTATAGAAAATACAAATTTTTGAGTGTATACTCTTCAAAGATCAATTTGACTCGAAGTAGAGCTTAGGTTAGGTTATATTAGGTTATGTCCGAGGAGTTACACTCGTCCCAAAGTTCGCGCAAAAGCCCACTTACACAGCTATAAGCGCAGGTGTTTTGTGTGTAGATAGCATTTTGCGCCTATCATAAATTTTTTAAGCCAAACCAACATCAAAAGTGTCAAGAAAAAGTGACTCAAATGGAATGACTTAGGAGCGCAGCACTGTCGATATCATATGCCAGGGAGCGGAAAGAAAATACAAAATTTTCTATTCATACGGTCTCAAAATAACTGCAGGACTGTTATTAACCTAACCACATTTCAAAAATTATTGGCATCATATACAAGTCACTAGTAACAGTGATAAAAATAAAAAGTACAGGGAAGTAGGCATGATAAATACGTTGGAACACTTCCTTTGCTTCTGTCCAATGGTGTACAGAACTCGTTCTGATTATTTAACAGCACTTGCCAAACTCTTTTGAGTCCAATGTCAGAACCCAAGAGACAGCAAAGTACACATTCGTTCCCAATCTAATGAAATAGAGATATAGGTGCAAAAAAAATTATAGATTAGGCCGCTGTGACCAGGCACCTGAACACGGAATAGGAGTTCTTTAGACAATAGTTGTAAGTTTCCTCTTCTTTCCAAATAAACCTGAAGAAGTCTAATGCGTAGTTTAAATAAATTTCAAATTTTTTCTCTACTTGTTTTCAAGAATATTTCAATATTTTCAAGAATATTGCTCACCCTTGTTCATTAAATACCTCTCTCTACTCGTATAAAGTTAAAATAGGTACTAGAATCAAGTGATTAATAATTTTCTATAAATCAATACTTCACACTTAAAGTACTAAAATTTCTGTTTGAGTTCCCTGAGTGCAGAGATTTACGGTTACAAATAGCTGGCACAAACTCAGAAGACACAGAAAACGATCTATGATATCATTTCACCCATGCAACCCACCTTAAGGGAACCAAGATCTTTGGTGTTGCGATCTAACAAATATTTGTTTTCTTTACATATCTAGAATATATTTGAAACCAAATTTGAAAAATCTGTTAAATGCAGAAGCCACTGCTAGAATTTACATTATCTGAGCTTTAAAATAAATAAATCGAAGTTAGGCATAGTTGGAAATGATTCGCTCTCGGACCATTGTATGTGCTCGAAAATTAAAGTTAAGCAAATACATTTATTTTCCTACTGGGTGTGTGCTTCCCATATAGCTTTGTGTATTAGCTTAACTATTTATATAAACAAAATATTTCTCACTATAATGTTTGTTCGTCTTCGTGTATAAGTGATAATTTATATTAACGTTTTTATATTTAAGTTTATGTCTTTACTTTTACCGGAATCTTTGTATTTTTTAATTCTCTCCTTATTATATTAATTCTTTATTCAAGGAAAAGTACTTATATTCGACAAAGACGGAAAGTCGCAGTTTGGTTTCTTTTGAGTACAATTTATCTGCTGATAGCAATAGGTGACCACACACCCACAAATAATTCCAACTCAGTTGGGTGATACTTTCGCAATAAAGTTGAAAAATATTTTTTTGACCCCAACTCATCTTTCATTTAATTCATAATTAAATTTAACATTCATTTTCATGAAAAACAACCTTTAGCTGGACCAGTATTAAATTATAAGTGGCATTGCTTCTGCTTTTCCGATGGTATAAAAAAATGTCCAATAATGTGAAGATAACTAATGATATATGAATATTTCTACGGAGTAGATGTCTCCCCATCTTCTGCTTCTCCCCGTCGGGTACTGCGTCGAAAACTCTGTTTTCATCCATTCGGAAGATAAGACCTAGCCAGCGCAGCCGCCTTTTCTAAATTCGCTGCAGTAGGTAGTAGTAGTATATCCCATACAGTTCATCGTTCCATCGCAGAATCTTTCACTCGAAAACTCATAACGTCAACTCATCAGATCTTGTCTTCGTCCATGCCTCTGCTCTATACAGCAGGAAAATAATGAGTTTTTTGTTCGTCGAGAGAGGACTTTACTTCTCAATTGTCTAACTTAGTCCGAAGTAGCACCGGTTGGCGAAAGATATTCTGCGTTGGATTTAGAATTTGACTTTATTGTTGGTGTTGATGCTGGTTCCTAGATAAACGAAATTATCTACAACTGCGAAGTTATAGCTGTCAAAAGAGACTTGGTATCGAACGGCTCGAACGCAGAATGTGGGGTCTCCCTTTTTGTAGATTGAGCAGAACAGACTTAAATTCCAATCGTTGGGCATGCTTTCGTCCGACCATATTCTACAAAGAATATTTAGTTTTTCGCCGCCGAGCTGGAATAGATCGGTCGGCAATCCATTCGCCCCTGGCGCTTTGTTGTTCTTCAGACGGGTAATTTCTATTTGAACTTCTTTATTGTCTGCCATTGGAACGTTTGCTCCATTATTATCGATTGGTTATGCATTCACTACCATTCAGCTGGCTAGAAAAGTCTTCCCTCCATAATTTGAGTAAGATCTGGGCATCGGTTACTAGATCACCTCTGGGGGTTCTATAAAAGTTTACTCTTAAAACCTTCTGTTATTCGCAACATCTTTTCGCAGAATTTTCGAGCATTACCCCTGCCGGCCAGCTTGTTAAGCTCTTCATACTCATGCATTTCTGCCTCTCTCTTTTTCTGTCTCCAAATGCACGCACGTATTATGGTCGATCGTAACGTTGCGGCGTAGGCAGTCTGTTTTCTCTCCGCTGAGACACGGCACTCCTCATCGTACCAGCTGTTCTTTTGACAGTTTGGTTCGAGTGAAGGAATTCATAGTGCCCCACACCACCATAATCACCTCACATTACTTTTTGACCACAGTAGTACATGTTCCTTTGGGCTCAAAACTGTATTAATAATCTAAATCTAGTTGTCTTTTTTAACAAATTCTACTAATTCAATTAATTTTATTAATTAAATTAATTGGTATCGTTTTGATAATATTTCTATTTTCATTTAAATATTTTTTATAATTTTTCCAATTATAGCTATTAATTGTTAATTGAAAATTTTAGATTATTTGAAATATTATTTTCATACTAGAAAATGTATGGTGTATGCTTTTAGTTTTTTTCCAATTAACTTTATTGATTAAAAAAAATATTTAATTTTGTTGAAAATATACTTTTTTCATTTGACGAGCTGTATTTCAATATCTTTTTTTCATTTTTTTTGTTACTTTTCTTTGTTTTCCTAAAAAAATTATTTTCATAAAACCAATGCAAAAAATCAATTAATTTTTTTCCTATACTTAATTATATGTTTTACAAAAACAAAATATTACATAATTATAAGTGTGACGTCGCTATGTTAGAGCATCAAATAACAAAATAAATGTGTTTAACTATACAAAACAAAAACAACTAGCATAAATTGTGATGCCTTTGTGTTTTTATATAAAAAAATATCTATTTATTTTAATTTTACTGGGTACATGTCATGTGAAAAATGTGAATTTAATAAACAATTTTACAGTGTCCCAACTGTTTTAAAAAATACGAAATGAGTTTCAAGACTAAAAAGAAAAATTAACTTAACGTCTAACCAAATGCATGCAAATTAAAATTAAAAAAGAATGATAAATTAACAAACAAACCTTAACAACACAATTTCTATTAAACTTTTTGTTGTTTTTTTGTTAATCAATGGAGCCAGTGTTATGCGAGAGGGCGCAGAGTTAATTGAAAAGTAATTACGTTTGAAAAAAATTTAAAACCAAAAACTTTTTTTTGATTATAACAATTAAAAACAATTTTAAACTAGTATCTATTTTATGAGTGTATTAAATATTTATTTAAAACAAATTTTTTTA
>NW_017534852.1:1095278-1131451 GCF_001853355.1 Bactrocera latifrons
AGTTTAAAAAAATAGATGTACCTATATTAAAAAAATTTAAAATATTTTCATTAATATAAACTTTGTTATTTGTAACATTTTACTAACTTTTTGTTGCTTTTATTGCAAATGTCGTTGCTTTTTCAGCGCGCCTTTGTCTTTTTTAGCAGCAAAAGCTTTTGAACACAAATTCATTAAAAATTTCATAACTTTAACTCAAAAAACTGCCTATATCGCAATAAATCTAAATCTAATGGAATAAATTTGTAAATAAGTGAGTGATTGCTATTTTTAAAGCATACAAATATACATTCATATTTTTTCTGCAAGTTCGTTTTTTTTTTTTTTTTTTTTTTTTTTTTTTTTTTTTTTTTTTTTTTTTTTTTTTTTTTTTTTTTTTTTTTTTTTTTGGTACACAATTCGAGTATGCACTTCGATTTGAATACAAATTTCAAATTAATTGATGGCAGTTGCTTAAATTGCTTTGATAACCAAGCGATTGCTATGGCTGCATACTAAATGCCACTTTTTATGCTCCGTACTGTACATCCCTTATACATATTGTATATGAGCACAGAATTATTTATTTTGATACTATTTTTTTGATGAATTTTTTAGACGAATTTTTGTAATTTTTTCTTTGAATAATATGCCACTTAAATTATGTAATAGTTTGAGGTAAGTACTTGCAGCATAAACGTTCACTTGTGTAGTTTTTGCCTAGCGAAATAATTCGAAATGTTTATGAATCAATGAATGGCAATTTTGTCTTCATGAATTTCAATTGGCACAAATTTAAAAGATCCCAATTTAATTAAGTTAATAAAAAGTTATTTAGAATTAAATTGAATAATGGATTTATTGAACTTTATGAATTATGGCTGAATTTCTACCTAGATCATTCGTTTTTGAAATTAAAAATTTTAAACTAATTGAAGCGGCTGCTTTTTCCACCAACGAATATGCTATAATTAAGGGGTGGTTCCCAACTTTTTTTTTTTAAAGAACAACACAGAAACTAAAAATTTAATGGAGAAATAAGAACTTTGTTTAGCATATACTTTTTGAGGATTATCTCTTTTAAATGTTGGCCGCGGCTATGTCTCAGATGGTTCATCCTTAGAGTTAAAGTTTCGATGACTCGTTTGAGTACGTCGACTGACAACTGAATCCAAGCGCGTTTGCAACATAAATTTTAGACTTTACATATCCCTACAGGATTATGTCCTTTATTTTGATATCACCAGATCTTGGTGGCCAATAGATCGGCCCAAAACGTGAAATTACATGCTTACCGAAGTGTTCTCTCAATAAATCTATTTATTTATGCGATGTGTTGGAAGTGACGCCGTCTTGTTGAAACCAAATGTCACCGATATCAAGAGCTACAATTTCTGGCATCAAATACCCGGTTATCATGATGCGATAACGGTCGCCATTAACGGTTACGTTCTCACCGATTATTCCAACGGCCCATAACCACACCAAACCGTTGTTTTTTCTGGATGAATTGTCAGCTCTTGAATCTCCTGCACACCGCTGAACAAAAGTTGGCTCGAAGACATCGTGTTTCTTGGAATTTTTCATGAGCCTATAGAGCAAAGCGATGTAGCTGCTCTATTTTCTTCACTGCGTTTCATTCAAATATTTTAGAATAATGAATGCTGGGTCTCAAGATGGGTAGTGGTATTGCTAATAGTACGCTCAGTAGCCGATTACGTTGACCATAAGTTATAAGCTTTACTGCACGTGAATTTTCGTAATAAAGTTGAACAATTTGTAAACGCTATTCAGGCGTAAGTCTTCCCGTAATGAAATGCCAAACAATACTGAACAAAAATAATATTAGTACATCTTACGTGAACTAATTTTAGGACTTTTAAGTGGTTTCTTAAAAAAAATATGATATACCGTCTAGATGTTGTCTCTTTAAACCCTATTGGGGTTCGACCTGAAATAATAATGTGTTCCAGACGCTTTTGCTACTCGCGCGCGTCTAAGCAGTGCCACATTATGGACACATTAGACATTAGGATGCTGTGAAATCCTCATTTACTTATCTAATCTCCTCTGCCGTTAGCCTGTAACTCTATTACCAACGTCCCTTGCGTCGAAAACCTGGAGCGTTATCAAACATACGCACAATAATACCAAGGCAGGCGCTAGATGTTGGGCGTAGGGCAATGTCAATGTCCCGGTACGGCGCATACAGCTCGTCGGTTGTCATCACCATCACATAAGGTGGCAGACAATTTTCGAAGTACATGTCTATTAAATACTCCAAAAGTCAGCTGATGTCTTATTAACATCGTCCATACTTTTACACCATACGGCAGCACGGCCACTATTTGTGACTTGTTAAATTTAAATTTTGTCTATCGAATAAGCTCTATATGTATGCATTGCTTTCTGAACTCCTTACCTCAGGAGCTGCAATTTGATTGATCTTGATGACAGTCTTGACTGGTTTCAAAATATAGTTCCCAGCTAATAACTGAGTTTCCCTTATATTCCTACTGACAGCCAGAATATATATTTAATCATGGCATCACTAACTTTAGCCCTCAGTCTTCTTGTCCATTTTGTCAACCGCTACCAACCTTACTCCGGGGTATATCTCCCCAACCTTGGCAATAGCGGCTTTATATAGTTGGACCAATCTTACACTGACGCACATAATCATTTCGATTTTTACTTTCGGGGTCACCTACTTCCAATACGCCAATCTGCATTCTGCCAATTCCATTTTACCAAATTTTGCCAATGCTGCATAATAGGCAATCACTGACCGGATTGAATTTATTGGTTTCCTCTGCAAAATTATTTAATTATTTTCTCGTATAAAAAATGTAATACTTTATTACAACTTTTTACTGTTTCGAACACATTCTATTACTCGTATCAACTAGAAAATTTAGGACAATCTTCTAAAGGTGTTGTAGAATTAAATAAGACAATAACAAATCTGTTTTTTGAAACTCGTAAGCCCATGTAACCCCTTAAAGGAATGTACATATCTTCGAAAGAAAAATGTTAGAAAAAAATCGTTGGAAGAATCAAGGCAATGACGAGTGACGTATAAGTTGAAAGAATAAGCAAACGCAACATGTAAATGGCGAAAACATTACTGCATCAAAGTGATTAGGGTTGTTTGGCTATGTGACAAAATGGATGACTTAAAGGACGCAGAAGAAAATTTCTGAAGCTAATTAATTCAACACTTAGACCAAGGGGCAATTGAAATGGATCGACGAATTCGCAAAACTCTTTAGCACCAAAAGATAATGACGATCAAGCATGCTGTCAACTCTGATAGACTTTATAAAATCAAAAAGTTCTATAAGAAAGCTTTGTATAGAATAGTTTACCCTCAACAAGCAAATCTTTAATTTAAGATATTGCAGTGAAGAACACGACATCTTACAGTGTAATTCTTTAAACTCAATTGAGGTAGATTTGAAAACAAATTTTCCGCATTGCCTGACTCCCCCTTTATAATTCACAATATTCACTGACTGCGACACCAAATTAGCAATCAAAATATGCAGCAACCGGAATTTCCTTTGAAAACTGCAAATATCAAATGACTAGCTGGTAGTTTCTTCTACTTCATCTTCTGCCGCTGTATGCTTGCAGCACAGCAACTTAATATGCTGCTGGAAAAATGCTAATGAGTTTTTGAGCGTACAAAGCGCAACATAAGGGTGGCGCCAATGCATAAATAAATATGGAAAATAATATTCCTGTAGCTATATTTGTGGGGGTGTGTGTATGCGCATGAATTTAGCTACCTTTGCCACAGCTTGCATGCGAATGCTGCAACTTGGAATTTATAGCTAAGATGAGATGTGCTGCACGAAATGCGACACACAGGCGAAGGGAGCCTTGCGAATTATTACGCAAATGTATGTATGTGTAATTTGCAAGCAACAGCTGTCTTTTGATTCCTGCTGAGTGCGTCTATATGTATATATGAGTATCAGTGTGTGTGGGTAAAAGAAATTATTGTCGCAAGTCATCAACATATTGTTGAATGCAACACATGGCGCAGCATAGCAAAGTGGAAAATTACAGGTATTGACAGCTGTGGTTTTCAGCGTTCGCAAAGGGCTGAATGATATACCTTTATTTATATATATGTATGTATATGTAGAAGTAAATATATATTATATATATATACATATATATACTATATATATGAATATGTCCTTCTTATAATATTATATTAGCAACTTTAATGCTTTACCTTCAACATTTTCGGAGTCTTCCGTGGCCGCTGGCATTGCTGCTTAATGCTTGCTTTGGCATACTTACAGGCGCTTTACATGCCGCGCACAGTTGATGACAATAGCTGATATGGCGCTTTGTGTTGCGCTATACAAGCGCAGTTGGGTATGTTTAATGCAAGTAATGTGAACATATGTACTCGAGTTTATTCGAAACTTATGGAAATTCTATTAAATTCGTTACCTTATCCGCAGCAGCCATTAGCTACAGGTCTTAATTTTAATGAGCAAATTTTGCGGCTCTTCAGGCAAATGTTGCAAGGGTGGCACGTGTTACGTACCTATAGTACATTTTTGGTATGACTCACTTACAAAATTTAAAGCAAGAATTTTTGTTTCATTAGTTTAAGAAGCTGTTCTTTATTGAAAGCTCTTGCCACTTTTTGGTATTATTTGCATTCTGTAATTATTAAATAACATGAAAACCAATTGCCGATACCAAGTGCAGATATATTCTTTTCCAACCTTTCTTTCCAAATGAAGTCTTACTATTCCTCTGCTACCACAGGGGAGTACTATATCGAATACTTTCAAATCTGGAGTGTTCTCATCCAGCCAGACAACATGACCTAGCCAACGTAGACACTGTCTCTTATTTAGCGAAACCATATCAATGCCGACGCATATGTCGTACAACGCATCGTTCTATCTGCTGTGATATTCGCCCTTTCGAAAGCACAATGGACCATATGTTTTCATCAAGTATTTTCAATGGTCAAGGCTTTGCACCTTAAAACAGGACGGTTATGATTGGAGACTTGTATTGTGTAAAGTTTGGTCTTTGCTCGTCCCCTGTCACCTTGTTGTTCCTCAGGCGGTTAATTACTATACAAAATTCTTCATATTCAAACACCGGAGCATCATATTAATCGTCGTCGATAAGCAATCGGGTTCGCCGTCTCCTGGTGCTACACTTTCACTGCAGTTCAGCAGGCAAGAGAAGTGTTCGCTCCATATATTCAGTATCTTGTGGGCATCAGCCCCTATATTACTCTGTGAATTCTACAAGAATATACTCCGATCTGTTAGATGCCGAAGAATACTTACGAGTCCTAAAACCATCATTTTATTGGTATAATACCTTTTCTACTCCGGTCTATTGTTAAAGAGTTCGGGTAATAGCATCCTTTTTGGATTTCCTGTAATTTTACAGTGACGCGGACAGTCTAACCTCATGATTACTGAAAAGAACACGAATCAACACAATGCATTGATCGACGCCACAAATAATGGAAGCTGCTTGTGAGCTTTTTTTTTCATTTCTAATTGGAAATGTGAAAGAGATATATATTTCACCTTTATCAAGTTCAATGTCGATCTATTATCTCTGTCGTGCTGTGCGTCCGGCACCCAGCAGCAATACGACTGCACACTGAACTAAATTTTTCGATTTCAGGCATTCCACCGAACTCGATGGAGTGAAAAAATAAACGTTTGTGTAAATTCGTATTGGCTGCTAAGCGGTTTGCTAATTTAAAAGAGAGATATTCTTTTTCATAGCTTAACAAAGGACTACATATAGGGATTGCAGTTCGTCGTCGACGTCATCCAACGGAAAGCCCGCTTAAACTAAAATTTACCGATCTAATCGGGGTTAGATATCCGAAAAACACAGCCCTTGGCCGGATAATAGTTAATTTCGAATTTGTCGCTTAAACTTCAAATGTATTTTCATTAGTAAGAATCTGCTTCAAAGTTTATAATTTCAATTCAAGCTGAACATTTCTCACAAGATTATGCTGATATTTCTAGGCAAAGACAAAAAGAAAGACATACATAGTACAATTAATTGTTAGTCGTCTCTTCCGAAAGGTAACGTTCGGGTTAGTTAGCTTCAAAACATACAATCTTTTTTTTAACGATTTATTGTTATTAATTTAACTTACTACCTTTGGGACAAAGGTTCATCATACAAAAACATATATCTCTAAATAATGCTTTTCCAACTCTGCCTAAACTTTTTTATAACCTAGCGACTAGGAATAAAGGACTTCACTAGATGGACTCGGAAACGGTCCCATTTCTCGAATTCAAACGGCGAAAAATCAGGTGAGGAAGTTTCGAAGAGAATGTAAGAAGAAAAAAATATCGTCGAATCACTATAAAATAATTTGTTAAAGATGTCGGCATATCAGTAGGTTTATGACTTGAATTTTACGTTCTCTCCAAAACTGCTACATTTTGAGCATCGGTCAGGAATTTATAAATGACATAAACGGCCATCCAGATTTGCTTACTTGGTTACGAATTATGATCATACAATCACACATGGCATTCAACCGTCCCAAATGAAGATCCCAGGAACGCCAAGGCTGAGAGAGCTCAAAAGCATACCAAAACGTATATATCAGAGCTGTTTGAAGGTTTGGAAAAAAACGCTGGCTCAAGTGTATTATGTACGTTTGAGGGGGACTACTTTGAAAGGGGGAAAAAGGAAATTGATGATATATATTGTTTTTTTTTTACGAAAGTGCACCTTATTATTATATTCTAAATTTGAACCGACCCAAAAATAAAAAACACTACACTGCCACGTTTTTCAAAATATTCGAAATAGGTTTCTGAGTACGAGCGTGAATTCAATTTTGCACTGACTATTATAAATCTCTAGAAACGCTCAAAAGACTTGATCGATTAATACGGATATTATGTTCTTTTGTCCAAATGAGATCATTGTTAGAATCGACCTTCTATTAACCTAATCTAATCTATTACAAGCTTCGGTATGGATTATCTGCACTTCAGCAAATTTTTTTTTTGTTTTTTTTTTTTTTTTTTTTTTTTTTTTTTGTTTTTTGGCTTCGCTTCATTTTCGGATCGTGATACGCTAGATTGTTTGACTGTTTCGATGTCGTAGTTTGTTCGCAATGATGCCTATAATGAAAGTAGGTTCCTCAGCTACCTCTACTCGACTCTATCTCATAGGTTATTCAATGCAACATCTGCTCTCCTGAGCTTTTTCCAACCAAGGCCTTCTGAAAAATTACAATTGGATGATGCAGAAGTTTTTGAGAAACCCTGCCAGTACATCCTATTACTTTAGTTCTCAAAATTGACAGAACATTCTCCCAACCTCTGTTTAAAGTCACTTACCAAACTTGTTAAGGTCAAAGAAAACTCTATGTCTTCAGTAATATATCGAGGAAATCATTTTTGAAGGCAGGTATTGTCAACCTTTCACTGGTTTCTTAAGAACACAAATATATGGATTTCATTTGAAATGGCAAATATATTTTAAGCACGGCTTATACTTGTTTAATAACTTTAACATCACAAATAATTTTATAGTGACTTACTCTGCCTCAAAAGGCTGGCAATATCGCTCTCATTTTGATAGCGAGTAATTTCGCTTAAAGTTTACGATTACGCGGCAATGTTAGCTCGTAAAACTGCATACAAACAAAACTGTACCCACGACTTGTCCGCTCTTATCTCTTACATCTCCGTTGCAAGCTCCACATACTGGTCTGCACAACCACTTGACACAACAGTTGATGCATCGTCTTCAGCAGCCATCGCCTTGCATCACCTCTACTCGCGTTGCTTTTGTTTCTCAGCCACATTTTTCTTCCCTTTTTCGGCTGTTCATATTGCTGCTTCAACTTTAGTGACTTCCTTGCAACTACCAACTATCAGCGCTACCGCAACTTACCTATCTTGCAGTGAGCGACGGCAAGCGCTTTCCGGCCCTTGTCGTGGCAGGGTCGCATAATTTTGCACATCTGCCTGCGGCAAAATGTTGTTGTCAATATACACGTATGTGTTGAAGTGTTGTTGCAAGTGCATTTAATGTGTCTCACGCCATTGATGTCATTGATGTTGAGGTGTCATTAATGTAGCACCTGCTCATATTGCCGAGCTGCTGCGACATAAAGTGCCGACGGCATCCGGTGGGTGTTCGCAAGCGCCAACATGCATTCATATGTGAGTGTATATGTGTATGCATGTTGCATGTGTGGTTGGAGAAAGCGTGTTTGAAAGTCTTGAGGTTATGAAGTTTTCACCACAACAAGAACAACACGGAAGAAGTTTGTGTGGCAAAGTGTTGCATGTGTTCGACGGCATGACGGAACACCCACACACATACACCTTATTTGCAGAAATACTTGAGTGAATGGACTCTATGGCAAGGCTGGCATATAAATTTCATCAGCATGAAGGTTAATTTCTCGGCGGAGCTGGAATACAAAACATTTTCTAATTAAGCCAGCAATCTGTTGGCCCAACATCTTTTACAATTTCGACATTTTCAACAATTTTGCGCTTTTTCATCACTTGCTGAAGTTTGCCGACCACGTTCGAGTTAAAGTGTCGTGTGTGTAAGCCAAGTTGCATGCCTTAAGAGGGTGTTCCTTCAAGGTGCAGGGAAGATTTTTTACGCCAGTTTCACTTAAACTCAAACAGAAATAGGAAGCATGAAGTCGATGATATAAAATACCTATATATTGAACCCTGTTAGCATAGAGGTTAAAGTTCAGACACCAATTTTGTAGACTGAAGATTAAAAAAATTACCCGAGTTAACAACAGCACTCCAGTCGTGTCATCTTTTCGCGTTTTGGCGCCAATTGGAGATACCAAGTGCAGCCAGGTCCTTCTCCACCTAATATCTCCAACGGAAACGAGATATTCCTCTTCCTTTACGTTTTGACTTTCCGACAAAAAGAGCCATATTTGCCTTCTACAGTGCAGGTTCTGTGGGTGCAGTCCAATATTTCGAATATTCCTTGCTCACTGGATTGTACCAGTGGATCAATCTCCCGTTGACGGTAATGAAAATTCTCTGATCAGTCCTGAGGTTAAGGAATTTGATCAGTTCTAGTTACAGGAGTCTTTAAAAACCCAATACCCTGTTGACTAACTCCGAATTTAGGCTTCTCCCACAATAGCGGCTTGATGAATCTTGCTAAAACGGAGCAATTGTATTAACATCTTATGATCCACATTGATCTAAAACTATTTCCTAACACCACATGTGCTAGTAACTGACCAACGCTAAGCTACAAAGCCATTGTACCAGCGCCAAAATACAAGGGGGCAGAGGAATACTGACTCCTTCATAGCATGTTGTTTTTAGGTTCCCACTATGACCTTGCCCCCCAAAAAGTTTGAAATGGAAGTAGCGTGACACTATTTCTAATTTAATAAGACAACTTTCGAATTGCTTAGAGAGCACTGTCAGCAAGCTCAAGGCAGGATTGAGTCTGTACTATCGAAGTGAGTGCACCCCACCTGAAATTAATGCACTTTGTAACAGTTTAGCTATCGTTACCTGGATGGCCCTTAAAAAGATTAAAACATAGAAGTGAAGTGTCGTTTGTTGGCCGGATTGAGCATTCGCAGCAACCAATATTTCATGCAGATCTTCTCAGTTGCTTCAGTGATCTCGCGCACTTTCAATCGGCGGTAGTGGCTTTTTGTTTTATTATCATGATAACAAATCAAAGCTATCAAAACCCGACTTGAGACCATGTTGAAACTCTTAAATACGATATTCGCTTCCAAACTCGGTCAAAACAAAACTGCTTAGAGAGTGACGTCAGACAGCAAGGCACAAGAAGATAACAATAGTGATATGACGTGAACCGTGAACACTGCATAATAACTTTTACCCTATTAGAGAACCTAACTTTAGTCATGTAACTCAGTTTGGCGATCCCAAAGAATCTTCAATAAAACCCTAATATATAAAGCGAGCTGTATGTGCATGACACATGCGCCTTGTAAACTTTTACAATTTTGAAGCTATTAGTTCCCACAAATTACTGCTAAGATGACTGAAACTTCTTCGTTTGCTGGACTTTATTGCTGCCAAAATAAAGCTCAATATATTAATATATACGTATGTATGTATACACCACTTAGCACAGACAAAATTTAAATTTATCTGTTGTTGTTGTTTGCTGTGTACACAAAGTTTGCACTCAATTGTTATTGTGGGAGTTGATCGCAATTAAAAGGCGTCGATAGTGTTGCGTTTTCGGTTGAAAAGTTACTTTTTGTGGCTTCTCGGTTGTCACTCAAATATTGCTCAACGAAATAAATTGGATTGTGTTGCATGCCACAGCATAAATAAATAATTAAATGGCGTATTCGGATTTGTTTAGATTTTTATTGAAGCCGTCATAGTTTGAAATATTTTCTTAATTAGTAAAAGACATTTGGTATATCTAAGCGGGGCTACAGTTTCCTTTTTTTTTTTATATGAAAGAAATTCTATAAAATCGGAGCTTTTTAAATAGACAAATTTCCTATTATTATAAACTATAATTATTGAATCGAAGTATACCAATAAGGAAGGCTGGAATATTAAACAATAAGGAAGACAAACGCGCCAGTAGTTCGTCCTTTTCGCTGTTTGGCGTAAATTGGAACGTACAAATTTTACCAGGTCTTTCCAACTGGTCCTTCCAGTCGACGTCAGGTCTTCCTCTTCCACTGTTTTCCGAACGAGTACTACGTCGAATGCTCTGATCACCATAAATCTTCCGCAGAACCTTTCTCTTGATAACTCGTAACGCCGACGCATTAGATGCTGTCATCGTCCATGCCCCTGCATCATATATCAGGACGGGGATGTTGATTGACTTGTGGAGTTTGAACTTTGTTCGTCGAGGAATGTACTTCTCAATTGTCTGCTCAGTCAGAAGTAGAACCTGTTGATAATAATGTCAGTAAGGCAGAAGTGAATGAATGACGATTTTCGAACGAACCACCGCAAAACAGAAGCCATTGACGTAACTTAATTTGCTTGCTGAGATCATTTTGTAAACTGCTTTAAAAAAACTGTGTTTGTTATATGTTTTGCGAGCCAAGCGGTGCCACTTTATGTTGTTCACAGAAAAACGGCGCCAAGTGAGTTATAGCGTAAGCCGCCCTATCTTTTTGTATTGTGAATCAATGCCAGCTAATTTTTCGACTGAACTGTCGTGACCGTACCTTGAAATATTGTCGATTAACCGACAGATTTTTCTTAAATGTGGACCTGTATTTCAAGCAAACAGAATTCAAGCATTTTTATTAAACCTAATCTTAATAATGACTCTTTTTCTTCACTTAATAACATCCAACTGTAATTCAGTTCCTAAAACCCTAAGTATGACTGACGGCTGGGAGTGTCAGGAATAATTTGTTCCCAAAATTAGCTAAATTTTTATTTGCTTTGAGCTCCAATTCCAGTAATTTTCAAAAACCCACTCCATTACCTTTTCGTGACAAGCAGGTCTACGGAACCAAGATGGACTTTATATTCTGTCCGTTTTGTCACTCAATATTATCCGAGAAATTCTTTCTCTCTAAACAGCAGCAACAAAAATCTACGCGCTTCCACTCAACAATATCTAAATCTTAGAACAGACTTTGTAATTTCGTTGAGGTTAGAGAGAGGGAGCGAGCGCATTTTATAGATGTCAATCTCAAATTAGTTCATATGCTCCTTATATCGTCTTCTCTATTTTACAACTTTAAATGAAATAAAACAATAAATGCTTGTAAAAGTTTAACTCACACTAAAACTTATACTAAGTTACTAATACTCTAGTAGCAGAAAGTATAAGCGAACTTGTGACTTAAAATCAATAGCCAGAAAAAGTACGAATTTAAATTAAGCCCACACGCATATCTGCAAACTTTCTCGGAAATCATTTTCAATTAAAACTTGTCAAATTACTTTTAAACACTTGACAAATTATGCTGGTCTAAATGCAAAAACTTGTGTGTGGTCCAACGCTTAAAACACTTTATAAACTTGCCAGCGCCACAGCGCAACTCCACACAGCTTATGCGTTAGTTAGTGGCACGATATGGAAATCTTAGCAAACTTGCACTTAATATGCTTACTAATCTCGATATGGCAACATACTTGAAAAAGAGACACCCTCATCAATGGCTGCTCGAGACTAAACTTGACTTGCACAAGAGCAACACTAGGCTATGAGATGGGTGTACAGCACTTGGTTAGTTTATATAACCGTAAGCATATATGATTGCTAGTGTGTGAAAGTGTGTGTCTGTGCCTCGTTTTAAACTGCGGTGTTTATCCTCACCACAACTCAATAAAAGCCATTTTCACACGACCAACCGCATGGCGTACACATTGATACGCTGGCGCGCAGGATGAACGTGAAAGGCTGCATGCATGAATGGGTGCGGTACCCAGTGTCGATATGGAAATGTGTATTGAAACAGTAGAAAGTCGAAGCGGTGTCGTTTTGTGGCGAAAGTGGTCTGAATTTTACACTTTAACTTGCCGCTTGCAACTGCGTTTGATGCTTGGTGAAGCAAGACCTCCAGGTCTTGATATGCAGACTATTTTCCTTATCTCGCGATGAAAGTGCAAGTAAGTATTTTTAGAAGTAACATTTGAATTTTAGACTTAACTACTTTGTCTATTAAAACCCTAATGCCGTTAGTGACAGTTTCTAATCTAAACTTGAAACTCATTAAACTTTAATACCGAGAAGGCTGTCTCAGGAGAAAAGAGCCTATTGCATTGAGTTAATGAAGCTGTCGAATTTAAACTCTTCATCATAGTTAAACATTTACTAAACTAGAGTTATAGTAGAACGATTTTCAAGTCCGACTTTGTTAGGTGACGCTGGAACACTTTGATGACACTTATTCAGCAAAAATATGTGGATGATTTGAAAAATCTAGGAAAAAGTAAAGATATTCGGTCTGCTTTCTCTTTGAGTTTATCAATACCATTATCTTTAGACACCACCACAGATCGCTTATAGGTGGGTTTGTTGATCCGCACTTTATTTATTAACTATATATCATTAATGTAACAGAAAAAGCAGAATAATAAGGATTTGTACTACAACCAGTGCCAACACTCTGACAAATTCCAGGATCTTACTAGAAGCCATTTAAGCTCTAGTCGCTTGGATCCAATGGCCTTATCTTAGCGTCAGCAGATCACAGCAAAATGTAGAAACAGGTGCTACGGAGATTCCAGCTAAAGTCGCAGAACCAATTCGATTATAACGGTATACGGTTGGTGACTCCTAAGCCTACACAGATAAGTATAAGTTACCACCATCCCGAAATTATCCCTGGAGAGGTTTATAACTTGTTGAAATCTTAAGAGGTTATAACCGCCCAGTAAGAGTTCTGCCTGGAACGGAGTTAGCGGTCAGTATCTATCTTTATCTAGTTTCTCCTGTTTTCCAACTCTTTTATTGTGTGGAGACCCCACGAAAAAGATTTGAGTCCCTCCATCCTTAAGTCGCTGTGGAGCGAGTAATTTCGTCGGCCGGTTCATTATCAGCTTGAGTCCCAGAAGCCCCGATAACTTGTTCCTCCTCGTTTCTAAAAAAACGACTATTAATTTTTAATTTCTGGTAAGTTCTCCGTTCTGAAGTCACTTTTAAACTATTTATAATTGGTCTCTAAAGTCCAAGCTGCAATTTCTCAGTCACTGGCGTTGGGTATAACTCTGAATACCTTTCGTCTTATACATTTAAATGAAATATTAGTTGCCGTACATTGCTTTTGATCAGGGAGTCTTTATGGTGTTCAACGACTTTGCACCTAAAACGTCGGTCCATGAGCTTTCGAAAGCATTTAGAAGCACGATCATGTTTAAAATGAGCACGTTGTTATACTGAACAAATTTGTGACAGTCTCAAATGCTACATAGATTTAAGAGTGTCTTCTTTTTACTAACTTAGGAGCTCTTTTCTACCAACAAACCTTCGACGCCATAATATTTAATATTTATAGGTATCTAGACCTAGTCGAGTTGAAAAAGATAGCGGTAGTTGGTGAAAGCTCAAATTCGAGAGAGTGAGAGGGGCTGGGCGCGTCAAGAATAATTAGATCTCATATTTAACAAAATTTTTATTTGTTTAGAGCTTCAATTTCAACCAGTTTCAAGAACGCACCACATTACCTTTCGACGACAAGCAGGTCTACATAACCGGAGCGGACTCTGATTTGTCACTCAACATTATCTGGGAAATTCTTTCTAATTCAAGTACAGCAACAAAAACAGACCGCTTTCACTCGACAATATCTAAATCTGGGAACAACTTTTGTAATTTCATTGAGGTTAGGGAGAGAGAGAGAGAGAAAAAGAAACTTTATACAGCTAGGAAATAATCAGTCCATTCGAAGGTGTAAGCGAGGAATCAAACTATTCTGACGTCTTGATTTGAATATATTCCTAAGAGATTCATTGCGTTACTGATTACCAAGATTACTTAATGTAACTACTCCACTTTCACTGGTTCAAATGGGTCCAGAAACCTATTGAAACAGTACCACTCTTGTGATCCTCTAATATCGTATAAGTGTATATATATCCTATTCCAACACCATATAATCTTATGCACAAAGCTCTTGGCCATTATAATGAGTTTAGCTTGACATTATCCGCTGCGGCATTGAACCAGCAGATCCGTTCTAACCGCAGCAGAGCATAACAGTTAACGATGCAAGTAAGTGTGATGTGCCCACATAGCCAGTACGAAGGTTACTCTTCCAGTTTATATTATATACAAGTAATACTCACATACATATATGTACTAAACTTATAATATTATGAGCATACATACTTGAATTTGCTGAAGTGCGATTACCATATGCTACACATAGAAAAGTTCAATCTACCCATGTGGTTGCTGATAACGAAGCACTTAAGTGCATGTGTAAGTAGGTACACATCCGTTAGCGTAGATGTAGCACCTTCAACTCCTTAAATGTCGCGTTACTTGAAGTTTCCTTTTCTTGTGATTTAATGTCGCTGAGTAAAAAAAGAAATTGCTAGTTTTCCAAATTATGCCCGAGAGATTAGCTAATGCGAGAGTAACGGATATGAAAACCACAAGTTTTTCAAGGATACGGAAGTGTGCTTTTTTGCATTGTAGGCAAAAGAGCTGTAGTGTTTTTACTCTTTTTTCCAGTTAATGTGCTCAAGCATCCGCTAACACTTTGAAGTCATTTGCAAGCCTTTCTTTCGCCACCTCTCTCTCTGTCCTATCTCTTCTAGTGGGTATGCGCGTGTCACTTCATATCCTTTTCACGTGTGTGCTGCTCTCACATTTGTTTCTGTCATTGACAAAACTCGCTGTCACTTTTGCTTGACTTCTCTTCCCGTATGCACAAATTTATACATATTTGTGTGTAAAAAGGTCTGTGAGATTTTTTTTTTTTTTTTTTTTTTTTTTTTTTTTTTTTTTTTTTGTGTTTTGTACCCATTCATTTGCATCCGAGCGTGACATGGTACACCAAGCAGCGGTAAAAATGTCAAGTCAAGTGCATCGTTTAACCTTACAAATACGAGTGCTCTTGTACAATATGGGTATGTGATAGCTATTACAGGCCATTGGTGAAATGTGAGAGTGAGAAATAAGAGAGAGAATGGCAAGATTTTTAAAATAATTGTTGGACTCAACAATCTCAAAAGACTAGTTAATTTGAAACTACGTACGAGTATACTAGGACATGAATATTTCGAAATAATTAAAGGCAGTCCATCAAAACTTCGTATTCCCATAGATAGCTATTACAGGCCATTGGTGAAATGTGAGAGTGAGAAATAAGAGAGAGAATGGTAAGTTTTTTAAAATAATAGTTGGACTCAACAATCTCAAAAGACTAGTTAATTTGAAACTACGTACGAGTCTACTAGAACATGAATATTTCGAAATAGATAAAGGCAGTCCAACAAAACTTCGTATTCCCAACTTACAAACATGCGAATCATAAGCTCTCGCTCGACAGTTTTTGGTTTTGAAACAGTGAGACAAGAAGATGTCTGACCGTAAGCAGCTATCCTTGTTCATTAAGTAGAATTTTTTACGCTATTCAGATATTCAAAACAAATTAAAATGGTATTAGAGTTCTCCTAATATTTGTAATATCACATTTTCAACTCCTTCGGTTCAATTTCCATTTGAGGGGGTTTTATTTAGCAGTTCGATAAATATCGCTTGAACAGTGTCACTTAAAGGAATTATGATCCAAAGCTCATCAACTTCAGCTAAAGATCTTGAAAATTAATTAGTTTTTTATCGTTTTTTTCTGGCAACGACAGCAAATATTCTTCCTGGAACTGAAACCTGGAAGTATACTGCCGAAGTACTCCTAAAGATAAAAATAAGGATGCGTTTGGATTACGTAGAGCAGTCTGCCGTTTTATTCCGAACTAGTGGTATTCCAATACTTACAGATTTCACCACAGTACAGTATTTGGATCAAAATTTTAATCCGATGTTCATTGGATTCGTTACCAAGAGCTTTCTGATTTGTTCTTTACTTAAAGTTGTATATTAGAGAGCTTAGGGATTTTTATGTAATTAGGAAGCTCACTTTGTACCTACAGTCCTACAAAAAATGTATTGCACTCACTGCTCTCACTCTGCAGGATCTTAAAAGTGTTTCTCTTTTTCTCGCTTTTTCGATAACCTAGTCCCGAACAAAGCAAACTTGTCATTTTGAGAACTTTAGCTTCTTAAAAAGCCTGGAAGCAACCTAACCGATACTATTAATCATTTAGCTAATTTAAAGGGTTAGGTGGGTTTCAGAGGTACAAAAAAAAGGTATCTTTACGATTTTTTTTTTATCCAAGCATTCATATATTTGAAAAATATAATATGTTATATCAAAGGTATATATTCGAACAATATCTCCTGAAATTTCGATACAAAAATGTTGAAAATACCGCCGTTGAGACCGCATTTCCTGGGTGTCTCTCAAAAAAGTGCTCTCGCCGTGGATAGCATAACTTATTATATTTATATTTCATATAAGATTAAAAAACTAAGCATATTCTGTTAGTACATACCTATATCTCGTTTTTGAACGCAGGAAATAAAAAAAAATTAAAATTTTCCTTCTTTTCTCGGACTTTGAACAAAAAATCTCATTTTTGGTAAAAATTTTCGGCATTTTTTGGTCAGAAAAAGAAGTTGTAATGAAACAAGAAAAAATGCTTCGCTCAATAACTAGATAATATTATTTCAAAAACATGTACACAGTACGTACTAAATCGGTCTATAACTTTTCGAGAAATCGTGTCCACCGACTTCAAAAACACAGTTTCGAGAAAAACGCGTTTAAAGACAGGGCACTTAGCGCGGCTAGCATTGAGTGCACAAGTTCTCAAGGCTGTATCTCCGAAATTATTACTCAGAGCAACTTTAAAATATAGGACTATATTCTAGAGGTATTGTAGAATTTAATAAAGTAAACAAAAAAATCGATTTTTGGAAATTTTCAAACCCACCTAAACCCTTGAATGGTATTTCAATATTAATCCGTGTAGCAGCTGTTGAAAGACTCAATTTCAGGAAGCTATACAAAATATTGTTCTTCTGAAGCCTTCTGAAGCCATAACTTTTTCTCTTGTTTGAAGCTCAAGATATAATAAAGCTAATTTTTAGTAAACTGTTCTGATTTGAACCACATTCCCATGAGAGTGTTCTGCATTGACCTGAATAAACAATAGTTAAAAGGGTTAAGATCTGGGCTATGAGATGATGTAGCAAGCGGCTGTTTTTAAATAGTTTTTAATCGGTCCTAAAACATTAGGCCGACCATTGATTGCCTCGTATCTATTGTTATCGCTGCAATCAGTGTATCTAGTTGCGAGTTCCGGGCATAATTCGACTAACTCTCATATAGCATCGGCTGCAGCCGAAGCTAATGTTTGTTTCTCGTTTTACATTCAAATCGAATTTCTTTTTGGTACTACATTGTATGGTCAAACATTTTTGAAAATTATGTTCACTACAAAACGATTTGTATCCATTATGATAAGCAGAAGAAAACCTACTTGCTCTCCTACAGACTTTCCCCTCATAACACGAAGTACAAGAACGATCCAATTGGGAATGACGAATGAGCCAGTTGACTGATAGCGAAATCCCAAACATCCGCATATTGTTTTCCGTTATCTTCGTCTTCCTCCACAGCGCTGAGTCACTACACGGCGTCTTCGACAGAATAATATGCAATTAAATGCAGCTATTAAATTTTAGCAGCATTAATGCACAGTTGCTGGTGTTAACACAAGCGATTAATGTCAGCACGAAACTTGGCCAACTAAAGTGGCGCCGCCGAAGAAAACTGCAGGAGGAAGTGACAAAAATTAAACGCAGTCAACACAAGTAATTTCTGCAGCTGTAATGAGCGTGTATAACTGTACATTTGGTATGCACTGCTTCTTATGGCTAACGGAACACGCTTAGTAGCGAAAAACAAGCTACTCACTTATACCGTTATCGCTGGCAACAACACCAGCAACAGCCCGCAGTCATTCTCACTTGCAATGCAATGCACGCCACTAACACCGCGCTCTCTTGCCGCATATTTTTTACTTGTGCATATGTGTGTGTGTTTTTGTGCGCTTCACAGTTATTCCGTTGCTTATTGCCGCCTCTTTGGCTAAATGCCATCTCGAGCGTAATGTGGCTTTTGAGTTTTGTGTCAACTTTTGTTGACACTCGCACTTAGACTTTTTTGCCTTGCTTTGCTCCCATCTCACTTTGCTTTGCTACCGCTCGCCTCTGGCGTTGCCACTGTTATTATTGTTGTTATTGCTGCAATCAGTGTATTGCTCTGGCTTTCACTGTTGCTTATTTTGGCCGTTTGCTGGTTGCTTTGCGCACTGTGGCTTTGGTTGCTTGGCTGCCACCAAAAAGTTCCAACGGCATCTTTTTTCCTTTATTGTGGTTTTTTTTTTCTGTCCTTCGTGTCATCTTAATTTTTGTCACTTTTTCTTCGCCATCTTCGTGTGCTGTGCAGCATTGCTGTTCCTGAAATCTGTCAGCGCCGAAATTTTTTACATGAATTACCAAAGCTGTGCCATTTCATGCCACACCACTATCATCTTGCCACACTTATTATTGCTGTGATGCGCGTTGTTAAAGAAAATCATCTTTGTTTGCGGCATGGCTGACATTTTGTGGTGTTGCAAGCGACACCTATTTTTTTTGTTTTTTTTTTTTGGTGCCCTTTTTTATTTTTCTCGGCTTTTTTATGCTTTCTTTACTAAGGGAAACATACATACATGCTTGTGTAGTTATACATATTTCTCATCTGGTAGTTGCGATATTTTACTGCCACTTGCCGCAGCACCATTTGTTGCACAATTCGTTTTCAAATAACCTCTCATTTTCGTAGCAGCATTTTTCTTTTCTAATTTTATTTTTATTTTTTTTTTTCTGTCCTCTTAGTCACTTGGCAACCCTTACTTCTATGGCAGTAAGTTTTATTACAACAACACCGTATTATCTTCTTATCCGAAATTGTACAATTGAACTTGCACTTGCCAACAATTTTATGTCTCCATTTTCACTTTAAATTCTCCGCTGGGTATCAGGCGGGAAGCTGCTGTAAAGCTATTGTCATAAAATCTCAAATACCTCACTTCCATAAGCACACAATTTTCCAGTTCTTTTATATTGTGTAAAGCGCATAGCGCCAAAAATACGAACAAAGCAAACTCTGTGATAAATTAATTAAAAATGTATAAGAAATTTGTCTAATCTATCTTTCCGAAACTTTTTGTTTAGAAAAAATCTTCTACTTCTTAAGTTACTTTCTTGAACTTCACTTTCTTAATTTATATTGTGAGAAGAAATGTTTTTTCTTCATTATTTGAGAAAAACACAGAAAGAACTATCGAAAAGTTCCTTAAAATTGCTCAAATCAAAAGAAAACCTTGTCGAGCTCTTGAAGAAGAATTTACTTCTCCTTCTTTATTGGCGTAGAGACCGATTATAGTCATTCGTTCTTCCTTTTTGATGTTTGGCGCGAATTGGAGATTCCAAGTGCAGACAGATCCTTCTCTACTAGGTATTTTCAATATAATCGAGGTCTTCCTCTCTGTCGCTGAACTATGTCAATGTCGCCGCATATTTCGTACAGCTTGTTGGAGCCAATAATATCAATATCATCGACGTACGCCAGTAGCTGTAAAAAGATTATACCTTCTCGGTTTAGTTCTGCAGCTCGAATTGTTTTCTCCAGGAGTAGATTGAAGAAGTAGTACGATAGAGATTCACCTTATCTGAAACCTCGTTTGGTATCGAACGGCTCGAAGAAATCCTTCCCGACCCCGACGAAGCTTTTGCTATTACTCAACATCAATTCAATCACAGCCATATTAGTTTTGCGGGGATACCAAATTTAGACATAGTGGCATAGCTCCAGCTTCTTTTCGCGCTGGCAAAAGCAGCTTTAAAATCGATGACAATGTGTGTGTCGATCTTTTTTTCACGGGTCTTCGCTAAGATTTGCCACATGTTGAATATCTGATCGGTTGTTGATTTTCCACGCCTAAAGCCACACTGATAAGGTTTGTTTACGATGTTTCACATAATACACTCGATGGGCAGAGCACACTTAAATTCCAATCGTCGCGCATGCTTTCGTCCAACCATATTTTATAAAGAAGGTCCTTATCAGTTCTTCTCCACCGTATTTGTATAGCTCGGTCGGCAATCCATCGGTCTCCGCCGCATCAGACGCGAAATTCCTTTTCAAAGTTCTTCATGGTGGGCAATGGAACATCCGCTCGACCGTCATCAATTGGGGAGCCAGGTTCTTCTGGTGTTATGCTTATTAACTTCAAATTATTTCCTCCATAATTCGCTATATCACCTTATTTAAATGGTTTCAAACGATTTTTAGGCAATGTTTTTTCTCTAGAGCAGTCGAAGCTGTACCAGAGGTAAAGCTGGACAATTTCCTTTTGTTTTGTCGTATTTTTCGACAATTGGCCTTCAATAGCATGGTGCGACTTTGGCATCAAAATTACTACAACAGCTATTACAGTATCAGAACCACAAAACTTTAGTCAGATTTTCAACCATCTGCCAGACCTATTCGAGAAAATGTATGTATTATGCTAAAAGTTTTGAAAAAAGGCAGGCTCCTCATATTGGAAATCAAAGGCTTTCGAAGGATAATGCATTTTTGTTAACAAATTTCGAACAATAGCAGATACAAAAATGATTAAGTTCTTGGTATTATTTGATGCTACAATTTTTATTGGTAAACTCATATGAATCAGTGAACCAATCGAAAAATTGTGTCGATTCACAGCATTTTAACTGCTGTTCGATTGCTTTCAATTCCCAAAAGCAAAACATGGTCGGAAAACATGTACATACATATACATATACGTGTACATGATCTTAACTTAAACATAGCATTCACGACTTGATTTGGCTACTCGACAGAACGTTTTGGGAATAGCACCAATACACAACATCCGTTGCATGGCCAGCCGACTAAAAGTCACACCAAAATTCTACAAAAATCAAAGTTTCTCCTCTTTCTCCGAACAATGTGAACACAATAAACAGCAAATGAATCAACAATAGAAGCCCGACAGCAGGAAATTTGGCCGACAACGAAGTGGAGCAGTAAAAATGCACTTCATCACTGACTCCTTCAGACACACGTACATTGTACATGTCTATGGGTTAGTATGAGTATGTAAAGATCTCCGTGTCTTGAAACATATAGAGGCGTGTGTATATTTGCTTAGATGAAAGTATTGTGGTCTAGCAGAAATTGAGGTAGAGTGATATAAAATTTGTGTATTTATTTATAGTCGAGACAAAATTGTTCTGGATCTCTATATCTATAGCTCAACCTTTCAAAGCCTTAGGAGATCTTTCATTTTCTCTCACGTCACTAAGATTCCTTTTAATACTTTGACTTCTAAAGTTAGTGTTTTATGTCGAACTTCTTTGTGCACTGGCGGGCTTCAGCCGAGCTGCAAAAAAAACCCCATTCGATCAAACACTGGGGCATTCATGGTTCTTTTGCGTCGAACTTCTTTCTGCAAAGTCTTAGGAGATCTTCCACTTTCTCTCACAACAATTAAGATGCCTTCCAATACTTTGATTTCTAAAATATTTTATATAGATGATATATTATATAATATGATACATTCATTTCCGTCTCCAAGGCAGACTGAAGACTGTGAAAAAAGTTGACGTCACCTACCTTTCAAGTTTTTGTAGTCAATACTGTTTTCGAATATGTCAACAATATTGTATTTGAAGCAGATGTCAAAAAAAAATTTTCGTAGAACCAGATTCGATTCCTTTGTACAGGTTTCAGCTTAGTCCTCACCAATTCTGTCTTGAAAATGTTAGAGAAATATAATTAGTAATGGTAAAGTTACTCTATCTGAGAGAAATGAAAATGTTTTTCGTGATACTTGAAGAAAACCACCAGGTTGGTTGCTCTTTAACACTCTGTCGTTGCTTCAAATATACGAACATATAAAGCGCAATCTCACATTTCATCTTAAAGCTACCTGTAATGCACGATTCAGAGCCGATTGTAGCTCATAAGTAGTTACTATCTTCCAGAACTTAACCTAATGTGGCTCGCGCGAGGGCAGACATAAACACAATTCCTCTAGATCATTCATCTCCTTCAAGGGTTGCTTGAAGCTGACACCAGAGAAACACCTCAACGCTTGGTACACCAGCAACATAATGATAATGATGATGCATATCTACTTTTAAGCAAGATTACCTTGTAAGAGTCATCACAGGGTATCATCCCTAATATTTCGCTTTTAGAAAATTGGTAAAGTGGAACCGGCAGACTGTAAATCATGCTTGAAGTATGATGAGCCGCCAGAACACTACCTTTGAGCAGCCAAAACGGGATATCTTCCAAGGCTGTCAAAACTTCAAGTTAGGAAACATTGGGCAGCTGGGGTGAAAATCAGGTATTTTACCAAATCAAATCAAATGGGCCTAATGATGAGTTCCTAAGTGAAGTTGCTTGAGACGTGGCACTCCTCTACTTTCCTTATCAAGAAAATTAACTATTTCATATTTGGAAAACTTCAAATTAGTTTTTTAGTCCCTTCACAACATTTATATGGGGTTTCAAGTAAAAGGGTATCACTTTACCCAAATCTTGAGCATGTAAAGCAAATCGTTTCATTTTTTAAAGTTCAACACTCTTATAGATCACATTCTCTGCTGGCCCTAATCACCATTGTCAATGACATCTGTATATGAAATTAAGTATTGGCTATACAATAAGAGTTGAAAAAGGGCTTCATCGGCTCACAGGAAAGTAAACGAAGTCATGCTTTCATTAATAACTTGCAAGCCTGTCATTTGCATGTTTTCGTCCTTGACAAGGAATTGGGGACAAATACCGAAGCCTTTACACACATACATAAACACAAATTTGGGGAAATTTAGCAGAAAATTGATAGTGGCGAGATGTTTGTGATTTTCACATGCAGAAGGCTGAGCAATTTTCGAGAAAACCGTGTGACAGCAAAATGACAAGGGTGTGAGAAACTTTTGTAAAAATAAAAAATGCAACACACAACAACAAAAATTGGAATGTAAACGATCATTAAGGAACGTTACATTGGCATAAATATAATGACACATGTCATTAGATTGTCAGCAGCGATTTGACATAAGTTTGAAATTGTTTTTGAGTTTCGAAGATGTAAAAGACTATTTGTTTTGTGGGGTACACGGGAAAAATTGGAGAACTTTGGACATATAAATTGATTATAGGGAAAGAAAAACAAATATAAAGAGCTAAATAGACAAATAATTAATAATAGATAGCAGAGATAGAGTTAGAGTAAGAGACAGAGATCGACAAAGATATACAAATAGAGATAGAGATAAGAATAGAGAGGGTTGTATCTCGAGAGTAGAGTTAAAGTTATAGTTAAAGTTAGAGTTAGAGTTATAGCTAGAGTTAGAGTTAAAGTTAAAGTAAGAGTTAGAGTTAGAGTTAGAGTTAGAGTTAGAGTTAGAGTTAGAGTTAGACTTAGAGTTAGAGTTAGAGTTACAGTTAGAGTTAGAGTTAGAGTTAGAGTTAGAGTTAGAGTTAGAGTTNTTAGAGTTAGAGTTAGAGTTAGAGTTAGAGTTAGAGTTAGAGTTAGAGTTAGAGTTAGAGTTAGAGTTAGAGTTAGAGTTAGAGTTAGAGTTAGAATTAGAGTTAGAGTTAGAGTTAGAGTTAGAATTAAAGTCTGAGTTTGAGTTAGAATTTGATTTATCGTCTGAGTGTCTACTTTAGCTCTGCGTGCCTATAAAGTGCTCCGAAAGCGCATCTGAATACTCAAAAAATCGTATGCAATTTTTCTCACTGTTGCTCCTCATTCTCACACCCACTATAAAATCTCATTACTCAGTGACATCGTCGCCGTACAACATTCAATAAACCATTATATATCAATAACATGTCAGTTATTGACACCGGTTTCCGAAATGACTTTTGGGAAGAGCAATGATGTGTGTACAAACCCGCTCTCTTTCATTTGTATTGTGTTTATTTATTTTTTTACAGATAGCAAAAATGCATTTGAAGGCAAGCAGGTGTGTCATATTGCAGGTAAACAAATATACCGAATATATTTATGGAATATATTAGTATTGCGCAGGAAAATATTTTCGATGAAATGCGATAGAAATCGCCCACTCACGCATACACCACAAACATACAAACATATGTGTGTACACCTAGCAGATTCGTGACAAAGTCAACAAATATGGCGGGCATGTAAATGAAACAATTTCACGAAACTGCTGTCAAAGCGTACAAAATAATAGTGTTGACAGCTCCCGCGTTGAAAGCGTGTGAGAGGCGTCGTTTGTGAAATCATATCTATATATATACACACGGTATTTACTTAGTATATGGTAGTATATATATGTATATATTAAAGTGACATATGTGTCACTTGCAAAATTGTCAGTATATTTATGCGTTACCATATCACTTGAACTACGTCTGATTTTAATAGTGTTTATAACCTTTGACAATTCTGTTGAAAATCTTGAATGGAAAGTGGTGAAATGTTGTATTAGTAATGCGTGCATATACATACAAATGTATTTACATACAAATATGGAACGCTGTAAAGCGTCATTCTACAGATAGAAATAAAAATTTGAGACTATAGAAAAATACTTTCACTTAAGGTTATGTTAGGTGAGTTTATTAGCCTAGCACGCCACGCACACTCCACTTTTGGTTATTTGCGATGACAGATGGAATTCCGTTACAAAGAATATGAGGCGTAATCATACTTTATAATGACTGCGGGTGATACAAGTTTCAATGTCCTCCCTCCCCTCATACCGTGGGAGACCTACATGCTTAAAACTCAGACTTTCCAAAGCGGGAAAATACTCGAATACTCTCACAGAGCACTCCAGTTTCATGCAGTCGGACGACATGACCCAGCCAGCGTAGCCGCTGTCTTTTATTCGCTGAACTACATATGTCAATGTCGTCATATATCTCGTACAGCTCATCGCTCTATCCACTGCCATGTTCGCTCTCAAAGGCCAATGGAACATAAATCTTTCGAAGAACATTTCTCTCAAAACCTCGTAATGTCGACTTAACAGATATTGTCATCGTCCATGGCTCTGCACCATAACAAAACAGCAATAATCATTGACTTATAGAGTTTGGTCTTTATTCGACGAGAGATTACTTTACTTCTCAATTGCCTACTCTGTTCGAAGTGGCACCTGTTGACAAGACGTTATTGTTGGTGCTAATACAACCTCCAAGATAGACGAAATTTTCTACGACTTCGAAATTATGACTGTCAACAGTGAGTTGAGAGCCAAGTACGAGTGCGCTTTGTCGTTCTTCAGACAGGTGCTTGCTATTCGAACGTCTTCATGATCGGTCAATAGAACGTCCGCTTCATCATCATTGGGGAGTCGCGTTCGCCTTCTCCTGGCGTTATTTTTTCATTGCTGCAGACTGGAGATGTGTTCCCTACATAATATCAATATGCTCTGGGAATCAGTCACTATATCGTCTCTAGGAGTTCTAAAATTGTATGCTCCGGTCTTGAGATCTTGAATTAGTCGATAAATTTTTTGTAAAATTTTCAAACATAACCCCTGTCGACCAGCTTGTCAAGCTCTTCGTATTCACGAGAAACGCTTTTAAAGTTTTGCAAATCCTTAAAATATCCAAAACTCCCAAATTTTCGAAGAACATACCAAAATATTAGTATGTACATCCGATATATTTGCAAAAAAAAAAACAACGATTTTTTAAATATACAATGGATTAATTCGAAGCTTAATCTACTCATATCCGCACTTTTAGCACACAGTGTTCATAACAATTTTTTTTTGCAAAAACTTGCAGATTCATCCATTAATGTGCACTTGCAGCGCTGTCATAATCCAACACTTACTTTTTAGCCAGAATATTTTCAGTTTTATTAATCACGCAATTGCATTATGCAAATAAAAATAAGTAGAAGAAACAGCGACTTCGATAACGACAACATTTTAAATGCAATTTTTCTCAAATGACAGTGGAATTCTTCGCAGCTTTCAAGTCATTTTTTCGCCACTATTTGCTGACTTTTCATCAGCCCCACTACAGTTTTTGTAAATGCTCACTTACTTTGCATATGTACACTTGTATATATATGTGGGTATGTAAATCAAAATATGTGTGTGTGTATGTACATATAAATAAGAGAATTTGTGTATATATATATATATATATATATATTATAGTATATCTTTGCGCAATCTTTTCACTACAATGCACACGTCTTCATCATTTATCACGGTGTCATTTTTCTTTGCACTCTCTTTTAACACTCTTACTTTCTTCTTCTTCTGTCCCTTCACTCCCACTCGCGTAGCCTGTAATAAATTGTCAAATGTAATGTGCGTGAGTTTGCATTGAAAAAAAGCCAAATTGTTTTTAAATGACATTGTAATGAGCATGGTTTCTGGATTTGGATTTGGGTGTGTAATGTTTTGTCAAAATACGTCAATTATGCAAAATCATTGAAGGCGAAAGTGTACGAGAATTTAATGTAAATCTGCATTTGGAGTTATTGTGTTGAAATTGTTAAGATGATTTGGATAAAGTAAGAATTTCTTTTACTTATAACCGTTTTCATAAGTGTCATATTTCGTTTTTCAAAGTCACAATAATTTGCAGCAAAAAGAAATTCAAATCGATCACCATTCGTTATGACAAACGAATCTCCCTTCTATTCTTCTACTTCCCACGACTGGTGAGGTTTCAATTCCTCATCCACACTTTTTTCATAATTTGTTTATAATATTAACGTAAAAAGACGCCGTTTGATTTACAATCATTAGTTTGATGAAAAATCTTCCCAAATTCTTTAAGTATTTTTTAACACTAAGCTTCAATAATTTATTAGCAGTATGTTACAATCATCGACATGACCCTAATATTAAAAATCTATGAACATTTATTTTTGGTACCAACAAATATGGCCAGTTTCAAATATACCTCATTGCTATTCTGTGTTCTATATAGTCTATTAAAATATAATTGAACTTCGCTTGAGGGCATTCATGTAGCATTTTTATTGATTTTTTTCATGGCAGATTTCATTCAGCAGATGTAAAAAAGGCTTCCTTCTGGTCACAAGTACGTTATTAACCAAATATCCTGATTATTAATCGACTTAACCCCGATCTTGGAATAAACTTCGAACGAAAAAATCTTTCAAAGCCAGTAATGAAATAACTGACGTTTTTATATTACTCCCACCTGAAGTTTTTGAAGCTTCAGTAGGATACTTAACTGAAGGGTTCTTCCTTCCGGCAGAAAATACAGAAAAAGGCAATAAACTAACCTTTAAAAATATTAAGCTCTCTTTGGAAATAATATGTCAGTATTTCTTCCTCACTGAGATAACGATACAGATAAAGAAGTCGTTTCTTTTAAGACGTTCGTGAGTTATAGCGTCGCAAACATGGAGCAAAATAAAGAGAAAATACGGCAGATTTTACAGTACTACTACGATAAAGGCAAAAATGCATCTCAAGCCGCCAATAAAATTTGTGCAGTTTATGGACCCGATACAGTTTCCATTTCCACCGCAAAACGATGGCTTTCCTTCTGGTGTAGAGGTGTTCGAAGATGCGCCGCGCTCCGGAAGGCCTGTCGTCGAAAATTGCTATAAAATCGCTGAATTGGTCGAAAGAGACCAGCATAGTAGCAGCCGTTGCATCGATCAAGAGCTGGGCATGAGTAATCAAAAAAAATTTTATGAACAATTGAAAATTCGATAAAAAATACCGCAACCTAATATGAAGGCGAAATCGAAGTTCAGTTGAAATCGATGTTTAAGTTTTCAGGATAAAGATTAAAAAGAATATGAAGGTTAATATGGAGTTGATGTTGAGTTGAATTTGAAATTCACGTTGAAGTAAAGTTGAAGATGAGTTGAGTTGAAATAGACGTGTAAGTTGAAGTTGAAATTGAAGTAAAGCTGAAGTTGAAGATGAGTTTGAGTTGAAGTTGAAGCTGAAGTTAAAGTTATTGATGAGTTGAAGATGTAGCCGAAGTAATGTTGCTATAAAATTGAAGTTGAAGTCGAAGTCGAAGTAATGTTGCATATAATTGAAGTTGCAGATGAGTTGAAGTTCAAATTGAAATTGATGTTGAAATTAAAATGGAAGTTGGAGATTAGTTGAGTTGAACTAAAGTAGAAGTCGAAGATGAAGATGAAGACGAAGTTGAAGTTAATGATGAGTTGAGTTGAGTTGAAATAGAAATTGAAGTTGAAGGTTATTTTAAATTTGGACTTAATGTTAAAGTTGAAGTTGTAGTTTAAGTTGAAATTGAAGTTGAAGTAAAAGTAGAAGTAGAAGTAGAAATAGAAGTAGCAGTACAAGTAGAAGTAAAGTAGATGGTAACTGTAGAAGTTGATGAAGTTGTAGGTGAAGTTAAGTTGCGTTGAAATAGAAGTTAAAGTTGAAGCTGAAGTAAAGTTGATGTTAAAATTGAATTTGACGTTAAAGTGTATTTTAAATTGAAGCAGATATTGAAGCTGAATGAAAATGCAAAGTAAGGTTCGGATAAATACGGAAAAAAAACGAAGATAAATACTAATATAAAAATAATAGAACAATTAAAATGAAAAAAAGTAATACCAAGTAAAACACTACTATTTTTCAATATTAATTTTCATTCCAATCGCAGGGGTTATATCAATGCATATCTTAGTGATGCCATCATTTGCTCAAAACTCATCAAAAAACTGAAAATTCTTTCTTTGTATTATATGTACAAGCATCCACATTGCAATAATAAAAGCATCCACATTGCAATTTGTCAATCACACGAAACAATGCCTGAGGCTTCTAAGTGCAAATAATAATTCCGAATGCAATTAAAATATTTTCCGGAAATTTTGTACAAAATTCAAAGAAACAGAAATGCACTTTGCGGCATGCCGACACTTTGATAACAAATTAGTTGCAACAAGACATGCCAAATTAAAAGCAAATGAACGAAATCTTAGAAAAGAAAGTCATATTTTATTGCAGCATTTAAGATTTTTCAATTTCATTACTTATGCACTTTTTAATTAAGAATATTGCTTTCGAAGATTTAAAATAATAAATGTGCGCACATTGCCACAACGAAAGGCAAAGCAATTTACACCACGCCAAAGTGGAAGTGATAACGATGAGAAGCCTTCATGGACAGCATTTGTCGCCGTTATTATTATTACAACTGGGAAGCAAGAAAAGTGATTTCGAAATCATTGAAAGCAGTTGAAAAATGCGAAATTTGATGTTTAGAAGGGAAGATGTGTGGCAAAGACTTGGTTTTGGAGGAAAATGAATTCTTCAAAGCACAGAAATACATATCTAGAAATACGTATAGACACACTCACACATTTTCGAGACACATACACAGTTATAGGCTTTCACACATTGAAATGTTGAAATGAAATATGCAAATCTTGATGGAAAATTTAACAAGCTGCAGCAATTTCGAAACGGAAACTCACCCACACATATATACATGCACGTATTAACACTCACTCACCGCGTAAAATTGGCTGACAATGTCATTATGCCTAAATTCTCACAAAATCACAATTGTGCTCGTATTAAAATAAATGAAATGATTTCCACAGTCAGATATGAAACAATGGCCGTATACTGTATTGTCTGTAATACAATTCGACAATTATTTGACTGCTGCAAAGTTAGAGATTACGCCTTTTGTTATTGCTATTGTGCACATTGCAACAGTTATATTTTGTTGGTGTTGTTGTAAGCCAAATTATAACAATGTTGCGGCAAAGAGGCGCTTAAATGCGCCAGCGCAGGGCAACTGACGGCACGAAATTGAAGTATACACACACACATACCTAACGAGCTCACACACACCCCCGTGAATGCTGCCGTTATCAAGTTGTATGTATTACTAACGGCACTCCAAGCGCTAAACGCTATTTATTTAATTGGAAAAGGCGGCATGATCACACTCTAGCGGGCAGAGAGTGCTTGTGAGCGCCTACATACTTATCTTTGTGTGTGTATTTGGTCCTGCATATTCATATATATATGTGTATATATGCTCTTGAGTTCTGGCGAGCAACAGCAAGCCTCTACCACGCAAATTGTTGCCAAATTTAATGAACGACTGTTGCTTTTACAGCCTAAATTGAAAAGCGCAACAAAAAGATTTGCTTTCGAAAACAATAAAAGCGCTTTCACACTTATATGTATGTACTCCATTTATATAGATTTCACTCAACTAACACACTGTTCCCGCATGCAAGTTTAATTCGCTGGATTACTGCGCTTATCTTATCGCTGCGGTTGCACGCAGTTGTCGGCGAAATCGTTTAAAATAACAACAGAGAAAAAATATCAACAAGGTGTTTCTAAAGAGTTATACTTGAGTGAAAGCCTACTGCGAAACTGCAAAAAAATCCGTATTGCCTTAAGGTAATCATTTAAAATTAACTTACGCAAATTCTAAATCGATACCTCAAATGTTTTTTTAATCATAGCCTTCTGAAATATAACTGCTTAGTTCAATTAGCTCCCTCAGTTCATCCTTGAACGCATTTTTCTGAAAACTTAATCTTTCGTATTTGCTTGAATGATTACTTAGATTGAAACAAAAGATCACTATCAAATAGAATGCTATACTAGTTTTTGATCTGATTAATTATTGAATTTCCGCAAGTGAATAATGTTCAACATTATGGATATAATTCAAGTCTTGTTTTAAGAAGTTTTTATTTTTCTCTTTTACCATATTTGTACTATAAATAGGCCTTAAAAACTTTAAAATATTTGATTAAATATTTTTATTTTATGTGTTATAAGCAAAAAATATATGTTTATAATTTTAAAATTTTCAATTATTTTTGGGAAAGAAGCAAAAATTATTTGTTTATAATTTTAAAAATTTTAATTATTTTTAAAAATCTATATCGTTCTCTTAAAAGTAATCCTCTTTGGCTCCAATATACTTGTGCCAACGTTTTCTCCAATCCTCGAAACAGTAGTTAAAGTTATTTTCCGCAAAAACTTTCAGCGCGCTTGAGTTTTCAATTGAGTTTTCAACATAGCCACAAGTTACAAGGTTCTAAATCAGGAGAAGACGGTGTAACAACCTATTTGGCGATAAACTCACGAAGAATCAATGCAGTACGCGATGGTGCATTATCTTTTTACCAGCTAATAGCTTCGCGCACACGACGCATAACACTCAAATGGTATTCCTTATTGACAGTTTGGCTGTTCGGAAAGAATTTGGAGTGCACCAGACCTCGAAGAAAACGGCCATCATAACCGTGATTCTTGGCCTACTTTGACGTGTTTTTTTCAGCTTCGGCTCACCTTTGCCACGATATTCGGCCGATTGATCATCTGTTTCCGAGTAGTAAACATAGATTCAAGACTAATTGCCAGTAATAATACATTTCATAACATCCCATTAGTCGAAAAGCGTTGTTTCACAGACGTTAACATGACGCTTTCCCTCAAAAACATTTAATAAATTTGGAACCAATCGTTCTATCACTTTTCTTTGGTCAAAATAATCTTTCAGAATAGTTTTCACTGATTCTTTCGATATTCCAGTGATGTCAGTAAGATTTCTGAATGTTACTCATCGATTCTCAAACGCTAACTTTTTTTATTTAATTGGCGCGTTAAAAATCAGTTAATGTTCATAACTGTTTTAGACGTGGTTCGACGTCACTTATTGAATAATTTCTATTAATCTTCTTTCTAAAAATACTCATTCTAAAAATCACCGAATGCACTTTATGTTCTTCAGACATACAAGCATATACTAAATAATATTATAACGATTAACTTGATGCGACATTTAGCAAAGATCTCACTGAGAGGCTTATAAACCTAGAAAAAAAATATCTCGATGATGGGTTTTCAAGCGAAATTAAGAAATCTTACTATCTTTTACCCACAAGATACTCCAACTGCATGAAATAGATTCATATATCAATTTATAAAAACATCGCCGACTACCTTTACAAAGAACGAAAACCTTTAGAAGCATTAAAATTTAACTTAACGAAATATTTTCATGTGAGGCAGTATAAATCTGGAAGATCGGCATGTCTACGCGTACCTTTAAGTACAAAATCATTTCTTTAGTAACCTTATGTATAGCTTCAAACTAAATAAAATCAGAATAAAACCACGGCTATTTCCTATATAACACATTTACATCAATTTTTAATACGTAAATCAAGAAACAATTTATAATATTAGATATACGTATGTAAAAAAATTAATTGAAAGTACCCTAGGTACTTTTTATCAAAGACTATCGGTCAAATTGTGACATATCTCAGATTAGTACATTATAGTGCGTTCCCGGAGCAAATATTTTACTTTTGAAAACCGAAGAGAGTCACATGAAGCCAAGTCTGGAAATAAAGTGGCTGAACGATGGTCCTGGAAAGTGACGACGTATTATAGTGGTGAAAACACCATGAATTATCTGTCTACAAAAGGGGTGATTTCCAATGAATTGCTTTTCGAAGACACCTCAAATCGCCATGAATTTATGGTGAAACACACCACGGTAATTAGAGAACGATCACTTTGATTTTTAACCGACATTAACTTCTTTTTCGGTGTTTTTCTTTTTGGTACTTTATTTTGTTCAAGAAAGCTTTACTAAAAATAATAAATTCAGTTCGAATATTCTTACCGTTTGTATTATTCTCGACACGTTTGAAAATCTGCAATTCAAGTTACCAACTTCTAAAGCAACGAAAGCAGTAGCACAAAGAAACTGTTACAAATCCAGCTCAACTCCAGAATAGTCCTTTATTTGGCTAATTTGATTTGCAAAATGCACAAGAGTTTTCAAAAAGTTCTAATGCATATCCATTTACATATCTTTGTATATATTTTATTTAGAAATTAGGCCGATCATTGCGTTTCTCTTTTATGGCTTTGCAATTGATTCACGTGAAATCGTTTATTCTTAATCCTGCGTGAATTATCTGGAATTCAGCTGCGTTGAAGCGAAAAGCCACAAATTGCAACGAGCTTAAAATATACATACATAACTAGACATATACATAAGTATGTATATGGTGATATATTGTAGAAGGATGCTACATATAGCTCCTTTTAAATGCAAAAACGAAATAAGCCACATTAGAATTTAAAAGAGAACTTTACAAGCATTTCTGAGTAAAATAAAGCACTTAACTGTGCACGTGTCGCACGAATGAGTAAACTGTGTGAAGCTTAGCTGAGCTTTCACTACTAGCTGCAGTCCATTCGATGGATGAACACAATTTACTGCAAAATGTGGGCGCATATGTGTATATGTGGTTGATGGAAAGGATTCTTACAGGATTATATTGCATTACACATTGTTCTTGTCGAATACAAACACAACTACAACTGCAAACTACAAGTTTAAGAAATATGTGCTTATTAGAATTATGTCTTGCATCAATAACGAAGAGTACTAAAATGATTTTGGCAGATTTTTTACAGTCTTGAAGCTGACTTAAAATATATTAGAAATATATGTATGTATGTATGTATGTATTTGGCGCATTTCAAAAAAGAAATAATTCAATATTTTATAAACTTAGTAGTGCGAGAGGCTTAACTAGTTTTGAGCTTTCGGAAATATTAGATATTAAAGCTTCGGCTTTTTTGAGCTGCAAGTAAATTAAGAATTTTAAATATAAAAGAGAGAATTTAATGAAAATTTTAGAAATCAATCATTTCACATTAATTTAAAGCAAAAACATTGGGAAAATGTATATGGATTAACGCTCACTTGGTTAATAGAAGAAAATTTTTCGTAAATCATAAAAGTGACATTGCTAAGTGCTTGTCAAATATTTATTAGCATTTCATTGATTCAAATTAAAAAGCTACCAAAAAAGTTGGATATATTCTATAGCTTTTTCTAAAGCTTTCACTAAAAAGCTGCTGAAAAAACATGTTGCATAAAGCTTACTGGAACTTAAGCAAATCAGCTGGAGACGGTTTTTGTTTCGCAATTTTCTAAAGCTTTCACTAAAAAGGTGACGACATCAAATATTGCATATTGTTTAATGGAGCTTACACAAAACAGCCGCAGATGGGTTATGTTCTGCAGTATGCAATTTTGGCGAAGTAAAAATAAGTACGGTTAAAAAACGCTTGAAAAGCCTGACTAAATTATTACACTACCCATGGTAACCAAGAAAGCTTTACTTATTCTCAACCGCTAATATTTCCACAAATTCAAATTGATAAACAAAAAAAAAAACACCAAAATGGCTTTGGTTTGTAAAAAATTTGTATTATGAAGTTTTCACTGAGTAGCGCTCAATACCACCTGCTGCATACATTTAGTATTTCGAAGCTTATTAGAGCTTTCACCAAAAAGCTCCCGACGGATAATGTTCTGAAATATAAAATTTTGTGGCAATATACTTATGTCCTGTTAAAGAAGTATTGAAAATCTGACTGAATTTTCATAATATCTATGATAACTATACCAAGAAAGCTTTCACTTATTCTCAGTCGCTAACAAAACATTTGATTGGAAAAAAGCCACAAAGGTGTGTATGGTATAAAAATTGTTATATTTATAAAGTAATACACCTTGTCAACATGTTTCACCAAGAAAGCTTTCACCTTATCTCTTCTTTTCACCTTTCACCTTATAGCTTTCACCTTATAACACAAAAAAATATGAAAATGCATTCGATACACTTTTAAATAAATATATTTATATATGTATATACATATATTGGTCTAACTTGATCAATATGCTTTCATCTGATGAAAACTTTCTTCATAGAAAATAAGCGACGTAATAAAATGTTAACTATATTTTTCCTATAAATCAAAATATTCTATATGTATATGCATTTTGTAAGCTTACTATTAAGCTTTTCCATTTTAGTTAGACGAGCTTTCACAACAAAAATCTTAAATCATAATACTTTCGTATCACATATGAGCTTAAAAATGCATCATGGAGGGAGCTTGAATAACTAATTAGGTTGTATAAATTATGTACGCTTAATACAGAGCTTTCGAAAACTGGTCGAAGCTTTCACAGAAATAAAAATATACATTTTGAAGTGAACGTTTATGCTGCTTTAGATGAGTGATTAAAACAATTATAGCATACATTTTTTGACTATATTTACTATATATTTTTGCTAAAAGCATATTGAAATTGCAAAAAAAAAAATATTTTAACAACAACAAAAGCTTATTTTTAACAACAAAATATTTTTGGGCTTAGTATGTGGCAACGAATTGTGCTGCCATAAGTGTATAATAGCATCAAATATTACATTTTGGTATGCAATACATGTAAACTTATACGCTCACTTACTAAAAAGACCAAAACAACTAAACTAGAATGACAAAAAAGCTTTAAAAAAAAGTCGCTCATACACACGTTGCGCCTGGCTCACAGCTTAAGCATTTTTTTTTTTTTTTTTTTTTTTTTTTTTTTTTTTTTTTTTTTTTTTTTTTTTTTTTTATTTTTTTTTTGACAACTATTTTTCTTATTACTAAACAGCACACAATTACTGGCCATACTTTTATTTTGCACCATTTAGTACTACCAACATTTAAACAAAGCAAAAACAAACAAGCAA
>NW_017534852.1:1131891-1134311 GCF_001853355.1 Bactrocera latifrons
ACAAATGAAGTGGCACGAAATTTCAGCAACACTAAAAATGTGGAAGTCACAACATATTTAAGTTTTTAAGAGACAAAAAATTACAAAAAAATATTTAATAAAAATAATATTTGTGCTAAAACAAAAATAATAAAAAAAGTGTTTTTAATTCTTGAAATTTCATGCCACTTCAGCCGTCATAATTTACACACACGGCTTCTTAGTTTCGTAACTTCAATACCTTTTCCTGCTACCCATTTTTACAGTATAAAAATATCTTTTAAATTTATGCTCGTTTTTTCTCTCTCCTTTTTGTCTCATGCTAATTTTTTTCTGTACTGAAAATCGGTATTATCTAATAATAGTTTTGAAATCCCTAACCTCTTTAACTTAACATCAAACTCTCTTTTAACGCAAGTTGCAAGAAGTAGTTTTAACCTTATTATTACATTTCTACTTATCATACATTGTATCGATATACTATATATCGATTATAGTAGTAACTAATAATGTTTAATATTTAGCTTTCTATCTTCGGCATCCAATTATTTCTGACTTTCCACTCTCCTTTTCAATCTTGTACATTGTATTGCATTATGCTCTTAATCTTCTTTACTGTATTAGACACCACTAACGGGATTATAGCCGAGTTAAGAACATCGCGTCGTTTCTTCTTGTCGATACGTGACGCCAATTGGATATTGGATATTACAAGCGAAGCCTGGTCCTACTCCACCTTGCCCTTCCAACGGAATGGAGGGGTTCCTCTTCCTCTGCTTCCCTCGTTCCATCGAATGCGAATTCCCTGTGACCAATTCGCATATGCTCTTAGTATAAGGAAAAATTATAGCAAATTAATTGAAAATTCAATATGGAATTCACTGTGTATTACCATTCGAAGGAACATTCCTAGGCACATATTTTTTGAGGATTATATCTTTCAAATATTCTTGGGTTCAATTTTTGATGACTCGTTCGAGTATTTCGACTAGTAATTGGCGAATTACATACGTCATGTTTTGTTCCAAAGCCTAACGTCCCAAAACGTGAAATTATCTGTTCACCAAATTGTTCTCTCAATAAATCCATTGATTGATGCGATGTGTTGTTGAAACCACGTATCGTCCAGATCACGAGCTTCAGTTTCAGGTATCAAGGTTACATTCTCACCGGCATCATTTTTGAAGAAATATGGACCGATGATTCCACCGGCCAACCACCGGCTCTTTGTCAAATGCGATAATTTTGCTGATTTACATACCCATTGCACCAGAAATGGGTCTCATCGCTGAACATATTTTCTCGAGAACTTCGAATCTTGTTGAAATTTTTCAAGGGCTCATCATACAGCGAAGCGATGTGACTTGGTAAGGCCGGGCGGCTTCAGTTCTTGCACAAGCAGTAAGATTTAAGATCAATACGTTAAATGCGTCAAGTCGGTCCATACGACCCGAATCAACTCTCCACGGTGTACACTCTCAGCTACAGCTGTTATATTCTTCTTTTTTCCCACACTATTCAATAAGTGTCGAAAAAATGTCATTGACCTCTTATTTAATTTTTTATGATCCGGAATAAAAAGAAGTCAATCGGTGAAAAGTCAGGACTAGACGTTGGATGACTCGTCAAATCGATGTTATGAATTCCCAAAAACTGAATAACACAGTGGCTTCTGTTAATATGAGAGAGCACGCATTGTCGTGGTGAAGAGTAGTCCATCTTCAGCGATTGGGTTTTCTGATTTTTTGAAAGCAGTAGATTTTATACTCTTGCTTCACTTTTTCACTCTTCATCTCGAAGTAGAATTTAACACGTGCTTAGAAGCAACCTGTAGTGTCCTTAAAAGCTGTCATCAGATCTCGAGTACACTGTTTTCGCTACAAGTTCTTCCCAGCATAAAGAAAAGCACCATTTTGAATTCGCTTCCTTTACCTAAAGTAGTAATCAAACACTTTATTTGATATTTCAAATGTTCATTCTCCATAAAAAGAATAATTCTAAAGTCGTATTTGATCAAACGAAAACCGCAGGCATTTAATAGGTGCTTGGTATTACCAAAGTAAAATAAGTATTTATAGTTGTGTTGCGTAGCATATCTAAAAAAAAAAATCTATTGAAAGTTCCTTATTTTGCATTATAGTTATATGTAGCCGTGTGTGCTAAATGACTAAATCAAATCGCTAAACAAACAATCCTAAATAAGTAGTTACATAAATCAAAACATTGTAAATAATAAAAGCACTTTTAAATCACAAAGCTTCTTCGCTTTATTTTGTTTTCCAACTTTCAGCTCTTTACTGTAAATTTTCTTATTTGCTTTGTCATACAACTTTTTCAATTTTTACACTAAAGTAGCAGAAATTGATTGAAATTTTGTAAAAACTTTTTCATATGTAATATTTTTAAATTTATTTAAACTAAATAACTTAATTAATTTTTTT
>NW_017534852.1:1134371-1136708 GCF_001853355.1 Bactrocera latifrons
TGATATAAAATAATATAACCGTGTATATAAAAGCTTACTGCATGCGCTGTCTTTATAAATATAACGAAATATAACTTTATAGATATAACGAAATATATTTTTGTTAACAGTCATATAGTTATAAATAATAAACAAAATATGTGTATTAAAATTATTATCCTAAAAATCTCACATTTAAAATAAAATGTTTTTATGGGAGAAGAGTGGTGATGTTGATATGCTTAAAAATGTATAATTTCAAGAGGTAAGATTCTTCTAAATGTAATCTCATCAATATATCTCATTAAAAAGCTTGACTTATACCTTCTGTGTTCGATTTGCTATTAAAACAAACATTAAACAAAAACTGTCTGAGAAAAATGCTTTAATTCGACGAAAGGTCCGAATCCTCAGAGCCGATAGTGATCACTGGGACAGAGGCATATATTAGTATAGAGTGCTGCTGACCTATCTTTAGGTCATTTTATTTATCATTATTTTTAGGATATATAGCTATAGCGTTGATTTATACCAGTAGTTTATTGTTTCACTTTCTCACGCTAATTTTAAGTAACGATTATATGAAAAAAAAATGCTTTAATTGGACGAGAGGTACTATACGGAATTATTCTGATTTTTTGGAAAAAGAGAGAGGTAGTGATATAGAGAGTTGCTGCTCTATTTTAGTTTATTATACCTATCTCTTTGATTTATGCCAGAAATTTCCGATTTAACACTTATTCAATGTAATTTTAAGCTAATTTGACGAGAGGAGCTCTACTGAATTCTTTCTTTTAGGGAAAAGAAGTGGAGTTAGTAGTATAGAAAGCTGCAATACTGCCTTAATGTCATTAGACCAATTTATTTGATTTATAGCAGTTAGTTGTTTGTTTCGTCACCCTCCAAAATACAAAAATAAAAATAAATCTATGCAACGATTAACAAAAAATAGCATTAACTTAAAAATAATGCTTTAATTTGACAAAAGGTATGCTCGCTTATCTCAATACCAATTGTTCTTGAGCAAAAAAGATATACAGCATTATAATCATAAGGAGTTACAATTTTATCTTTAAGTCATTATGCCAATTTATTTCATTTATTCCAGTAGGCTCTTTATATTTGCCACTCTTCAAGGAAAAGTTTACATTAAGATGCTCTAAAAAGTATTTTAGGTCGTTAGGTCATAATATACATATTGGATTAGATTGGTGAAAGAGTCGCCGCTCTCTAGAGATAACTTAGACTAGTTACTGTTAGTTAAAAACATTTTAATTTGACGAGAGTTATTTATGGAACTCTCAGTATCGATTGTATCGAAAAAATATCAATCGACAAATAGAGAATGTTTTTTTTTCTAATTATGCCAATATATTTGCTTTATACCAGTTATTTTTTCGATTATCGACTCTCCAAAGATAACTTTATATAATGATTGGCTGATAAAAGTCCTTTAGTATGATGACAGGTAGAGAGAGGAGAGGTCGCGTGAGCTGAATTCTCAGTTCATTTCTCAGTAGTTAATTTTTTTGCAAAAAAGTTTAACCCTCAGTGCTGTATTTCATCATCTCTACCCGCTCATAGATCTCTGCATTTGAATCGATTCTATGACAACATAATGTCACCATTGCTGCGCGCTTGTTATTTATGAGCATTAAAAACTCGAAAAAAATATTTATGAGCCATTTTAAAATCCATAAAATATTCCCAAGAGACATCATTTTGCTTACTGTTGTTTGCTGTACTATTTTTTATACGAAATTTACAACTTCTCCACACACCGAAACTCTACAGCCATTTTACTTCAACCAAAGGTGATAAAAAATTATGTCGCAACACGAGGCGCATATGAGTAAGTGGAACAAAATGAGAAAAAGAAAAATTATGCAGCGCCGCAGGGCTACTGTGTTGCACGGGAAATTGTACAAGAATTTGTCACTAGCGAATAACAGCACAACTAACTAGAGAAACACATGTACATGAATATGAATATGTACCCAGTAGGAAAAACTAGAGGAAATTATTTACTGTATACTACTTACTATAGTTAAGCAAAATATTTTAATATATTTTTTTAAGGTTAGAGGTCGGAAATTTAATATTTAATTAAAATTCTGAAAGTAATAGTCAGTCATACCAAATTAGTCCATACCTTATTAAAACTGTACTACTCGGTCTGCAGGCACAAGCAAAAATTTGTATTTATTTTTTAGGCAAATATGCAATTAATTATTATTTTTAGTATTTTTCGGTGGTAGCAAAAAATTTAAAAATATTTCTCCAAGAATTGAAAGAAGAATCTTTTAAAAATACAATGCAAGAATTTTTTGCTTCAAAAAATTAAAATTTTTGAAAAAT
>NW_017534852.1:1136844-1150695 GCF_001853355.1 Bactrocera latifrons
GTTTTATTATATAAAAAAAATGTTTTTCCAATATTTATACATTCTTTATTCATATTGTAATTGTTTCAGAAGCTTTTTTATTGAGTACGTTGGTTATAATATTAATATGAATCCCATACCGTCCGTACCTAGTCCGAATTCAACTAGTTGAAATCAATCATTAAATTTCTGGTGCGTTAATTGAGACAAAACAGTCCAAAAATTTACAGAAATTTTAAAAAATATTAGTTAAGAATTTAAAATACAATGTATTTATTCTGAACGACATTTTAGAAGTCGTTGAGTTTAGTAATATTGGAAACCAAAAAATAGATTTCTCTCCTGAATTAAAAACAACTTGAGGTCTACTTCATAACTGCTCCAAATGCGACTAGTCACCCATATTATAGTTATTAGTATAGCTGATATGCAACAATTATATTTCAAAGCAGAACTAGACTGGACTTTTTTGAGACAACAGGTGTACGAGTTGGGATATAGCCCAACCCTGGCTAAAATTTTAAAGAATATCTCTCAATCATATAATTTTTAAACTTCAAACAAATTCCTTTTGCCATTAGCTGGGTTCAAGAATATTTTATTAGAATTCAGTAAATATATTTGCTTTCTAAATTTGAAAATTTTTTTGATAACTACTTCCCAACTGATTCAAATGTCCCTAGTTACCCAGAGTCACATTTTTAGTACAGCTGATATACAAAAATTGCATACATTCATCGCCCCACACACCACAAACGCCTACATTTGTTATTATTACTGCAGTTGGCACATACTGCACTGCTTGTGCCATTCCATCAGCATCCTTCCGTGTCAGCATCCGCAGCGGCATCCTGCATTGCGTATGCGGGGCGCTTTGTATGAATTGCCAGTTTTTTTTGTTTTTTTTTTTTGTTTTTTGCTGCCTTTTCTACAACAATGTTGCATTAAAGTATACTTGTTGCAATGCGAGAAGTTGTAGCACATTTTGATAAACAAAAAGCTCACACACTAAAACATGGTATGCCATGGCTGCAGTGGGCGAGAGCGGCGCCAACGCGCTTCCCCTGCGAGCACTTTTTGGTGCACGATAACAGCAAAAGTTGCAAGTGCAATGTGTTAAAAAAAAAACTCCGCATATTTGTACGTGTGTATGTGAATGTGTGTAGTGCTACATGAAAACCGTTACTGGCAAAAAACACCATGTAATAGTAACATTTGCTGGCGACATTTGCATCCGCAGCGAAAGTAATTAAATTATTTATTTAAATTGATATTAAAATTGGTGGGTTAACGGTACCAACAATGGCAACAAGATAAAATGTGTACGCAATAGCGGCGAAAAAGTGCATCAAGGACGACAATAAAATTGGTTAACAATGCAACTTCGATAGGCAGCGCAAAAAACCTCCTGAAATATATAATTTTTTTTACTTTTCTCTTCACATTTTTTATTTATTTACTTTTTGTTTATTGCCATTTTTGCATATTTTACATATTTGCAAGTATTTAATTGCACACTTTTTTTAATGCAAAATGTATAACTGTCAGTTGTGTCATTTCCTCATGTTTTTCGTTTCATATTTAGTCAACAATTTTTTTCGTCAGCTCTGCTGAAGTTCATATAGACACAAATAAATTACAGTACTACAAAAAGTGAGCATACAAATTTATTTAGGTGTATGTAGAAACGCTCACAATGTACTGAAATTATAAAAGATATAATAGCATTTAAGATACACACGATTTTTAAACGCTTTCGGAGTAACATCACTATAAACAGTTGAAAACTATAAGAACTAAAGAAGAATTTATAAAATTCTAGCCTGCTGCTGTCAATATATTATTACATCATGAAAATACTTCGAAAATTGCTGAGGTTTGCAACATTAGACTTCCCCAGTATTCCTTTTAAACTGGCAAAAACAGCTAAAAGATTCGATAAATTTATTGATAACAATCAACAAGTCAAGTTATGTACCACTTAAGTCCTCGTGCGAACATTCTCTGTTTCCGAGTGTCTGAAGATTACTGTAAAAAGAAGAGTTTAGTAAAAAAGTCCTACAAACTTTATCAACGCAGAAAAGTTTAGTGAAAGGAGTACATTATTTTTCTAATCATCTAAAGGGTTATCCATTTCGAGTTTCCCTACTTTTTTAAAGAAAAATATACAGAAACTTCAAATTTAATGGAGAATATTATCATTCGAAAGAACGCATATATTTTTTGAAGACTACTTCTTGGAAATGTTGGGCGTCGCTACGTCTCAGATGGCTCATCCGTTAAGTCTAACTTTCGATGACTCATTCGAGCATTTCGACTGGTAACTGGCGAATGACATGCGAGATCTTTTGCTCCAAGGCCTGAGTCGAATCGGCATTGTCCGCATAGACTTTAGATTTTACTTATCCTCACAGAAAAAAGTCTAGCGGTGTGATATCACACGATCTTGGTGACCAATCGACCGGCATAAAACGAAATTATCTACTCGCCATAGTGTTGTCTTAATCCATTGATTGATGCGATGTGTGGAAAGGGTTGCTGTCTTGTTGAAACCAACTTAGTTCGTTATTATGGCACGTTAACGGTCGCCATTGAGGATAACGTTCTCACAGACAACACTTTTGAAGAAATATGGACTAATAATGCCACCGGCCTACAAATCACACTCAACGTTGTTTCTTTTGAATGAAATGGCAGCTCTCGTATCTCTTCAGGTTACTCTTCGGCAGAAATGTGGCAATTTTGCTTGTTTGTATACCCATTAGGCCATAAATGGACCGCATCGCTGAACAAAATTTGGGTCGGAAATGTCGAATATTCTTGGAACTTTTCAAGAACCTTTGCCCGAAGCAATGTTACTATGGAATGTAGAGCGGATTCTATCATAAACTGTTTTTTATACGCTTTCAATGTAAAATCTCGACTAAGAATGTCATTCCATACGTGAGTCCAAGTTGCTGTGAATGTCGCCAAATCAACTCTCCACGGTCATCATGTACATTCTCAGCTACGGCAGCTATATTTCTTTACTGCGTGCTGCACGTAGTCTATTGGGTAGTATATTATCCAATAATGTATGCTGGGTCTCAAGATGGGTGGTGTTGTTGCAAATAGTACGATCCGTGGGCCGATTATGTTGACTATAAGTTGAGCGAAGCGCGCGAAACACATCCTTTGCAAAACGTGGATTTTCGTAATAAAATTGAACGATTTTTTCTGTCATGAAATGCTAAACAATATTGAACCAAAAAAACATCACAGCTTTTCACGGCCCACGCATGATCTGTCAAAAAAACTGCTATTAAAGAAAGTATCTTTACTTGGACCACAAGACAGGTAGCTATTGTGAACAATGTCCATGGTCGAGTCCGTACGTCATATAAGCACTGTTTCGATTGTCCAGGAAGTAGGCATAGTAAAAAACGGTTTACAACCCTTCTAATCAAGCAGTTATATACAGAACAACCACACTTCTTGTTTGAAACTCCTACGAATTAACTCAAAAAAATATCTTGGACAGAATTTCCATCTCACAAATAATTGATTCAATTTTCAAGCATGATTTTTACTGATGGTGAAAGATGAATCACTCGGCAACGTGAAATGGAAAAAGTTATCGAATCATGGTGAGTCGGCGCAAACGGTGACCAAAACAGTGTTGAGATACAGAAAGGTTTTGCTAGGATTTTTGGTAGAGCTTTCGAGAAAACATCGACTGTAAGCTGCGGTCAAAACCGATACTATCAGCATTTGAGCCGTATTGGAAAAGAAAGCGGGCACCTTTGATCAATACGAGAGGGGTAAAGTCTCATCAGAACAATTACAGGTCGCACAAATCGAAAATGATACACCAGAAAATCCTAATTCTTAAATTCTGGTGCCATTTTCTAGAACTGCCAAGAAAAGTGAAAAAGCTCCGTTCTTTCCTTCAAGCAGATGAAACCACATTGATTTGTTCTTAGTAAATCAGATCTAAGGTATTATTGCACGAACTGACAAAGTCTTATACGCAGTTTTTCTCCACTTGGTGTTTTGTATATTTATTACGAATATCCTCAAATATTTTTACAAAGGGCATATTGACTGTATGAATTTTAATGAAGTTGGTGAGGCAAAATCTATAGATGTAACTTTATAGATAAAGATTGGTTTATTTATCAGAGTACATCAGTAAAGTGGTTTTTTAGCAAAACATAGCTATTCTTGAAAAATCGTGAACATGCTGAACCAGTAATTTTCGTTATTTGGAAATCTTTAAAGTGAAGATTTCAACAAGTTTAGTGTGATGAATTCTAAATTTTTTCACAGTTAGCCTGTCAATTCAGTAAACATTTTATCGTTCTTTATAACAGATTTATCTCTTAAAACTTCTTCGACTCTGCAACTTTTCAACATTTATTTTTATCTAATCTACTTTGATTAATCATCTTTCAAATAATCAAATATAATTTCGGCATTCCAGCTTTTAGTCAATGTCAAATATTAGTTGAAAAATAGAATAATAAAGGCAAACATTGCTTTTCGCTAAAAGAATATCAATTATTATTTTAAAAATTACAAAAAAAAAATTTTAAATAATTTCTCCGTAAGTTGTGTGAAAAAGAGCTTTAGAAAGATTCAATAAAAGAAATTTATTTCTTTTTTTTATTTTGGTTGAAAAATGCAAATTTTGATACAAACCACAGAGACTAAAATATGTAATAAATAACCATCCCTAGTTTCATTATTTGAAGATGAGGCCACTAAGTTAAAATATATTTGAGTTCTCGTAGGATTCAAAAGCTTCATGTAAACCTACTTAACGTTTTCATTAAAAACTTATTTACAGTATTATGTACTCATGTGATTTATTATCATGTATTAATATATATTATTTTAAATTGCAATTAAGATCCCCTAGAACCTCCTAAAGAGCCAACTTTCTGAGCATATTCATAGAACAACTTCGCAGGAAACAAATATATCATACTATATATATTGACTAAATATTGAACTCGATCCATCGAGCTCTCGTTACTCACTTAAAATACCTTACAATTACTTCATTGTTTTTATGTGGCAACCAACCAACTAAAAAATTAAATATAAGAACCAACACAGAAATACATCAAATAGATCCATTCAACAATCCAACTATGAGCACAACACTTGCTTGACTCACTGTACTTTTATTAAATATTTAAGGCAATATTTATTTTACTTTTTCTGCCTTAATGGTTGTTATTACAACCAGCAGAATGTTATATTTGCCTTTTTGCGGCCGCAACCATGCAATTTTTTCGCGCTGTCAGATTTTTGCGCTGTGGTTTCGGTTTACAACTCGCAAAATACTAAAATAAATGTGTATATTTTTTGGTTTTGCGATTTCCACGGGCTTTTTCAATGCCAGCACCCAACTGGCGCCGCATTTAACCTTCAACTCATTTTCATTGATGCTAACAAATGCTTGACCATTTGACATTTCCGTATGACAGGCAGTTGACACACACAACTTTTGTTTGTTTATTATTATTATTATTATCACTATTGTCATATTGTTTATGTGCGCATCTGTGTTTTGCTGTTTATTGAGTTTTTAACAAACTACCTGTCGATCGTGACAGCTGCTTGATTTTGTGTAATTATTTGAAAATTTAAATTTGATGTAAACTTTCGACAAGAAAAATGGCAATTGTCATGTGTTGGCAGCAGGCAAATTTAATTAAGATTTATTAATATCAATTTTTTTTAATTCACTATTAAAAAATATTATTTTTAGTCCAAAAATTAAAAATAACTAGTTTGTGGTTTGAGTCATGATAAATGAAGTTTATTAGTATTGGCATAGTGCACTGATATACTAGCTCGGTCATATATTAATTAAATTTATTGTATATGTATAACTTATTAGATTCTGTATAAACTATGCATTCAAAAGCAATGTCATGGCGGATGAGCAATATTAAGCTGTGTTAGTAAGATACGACATATCACTCATACGCCATGGCGCTCCTAATAAAGGCTGTAAGAGTTGTGTAATATACACTATATATATACATATATTGATAATTTTAAACGCTCAGCAGCCGACTTTCTTCTATTTTTAAGAACATTAATTTAAAAATTTCTCTTCGAAGACATTTTTTCTTTCTGATTAGTACAATAGCAAAGCGAAGCCATTACGGCAAAAAAAGGCATTTCTCTCTTTCGTCAGTTCATTTTGAAATAGCAAGTTTTTTCTATTCGTTATTTCACTAACTGATTGTACCTTCCTCTTGCTTTTTCTCGTCAATACCTCTTAACAAAGATGGTTATTCTCCAAGAATACAAATTGTTCGTCCATGTTGGTCTTTTCGATTGTTTCTAAGGCCTTTATGTTCTGTCAGCTTACATAATTAAGTTTTTCTTGAAATAATAATACTTGTCAGTATGAGACTGACTCAAATTTTAATTGTTTACTGTATTTGGCAATCGCAAAAACCGAAGTTCATAAACATTTAAAACTAGTTTGATAGTATAACCAGACTTAAAATTATGATATCAAAGTCACACCTTTAAATGGACTTTTGTTGGAAGTTTTTGCATTTCTTGCATTTTTATACCCTGAACAGGGTATATTAAGTTTGTCACGAAGTTTGTAACATCCAGTAGGAAGGGTCGGAGACCCTATATAGTATATATATAAATGATCGATATGTCGAGCTGAGACGATTTAGCCATGTCCAGCTGTCTGTCTGTATATATACGAACTAGTCCCTCAGTTCTTAATATATCGCTTTGAAATTTTGCAAATGTCATTTTCTCTTCAAGAAGCTGCTCATTGTCGGAACTGCCGATATCCGGCCACTAGAACATACAGCTGTCATACAAATTGAATAATCGAAATCAAGTTCTTGTAAGGAAAACTTTGACATTTGACAAGATATATTCTCGAAATTTGGTATAGAATATTTTCTAAGCTAACAATGTAATATCCGAAGAAATTGTTCAGATCGGATTACTACAAATTGAACACATCGTTACTAACAGAAATGCACCTGTAAAGGGTATTTAGCTTCGGTGCAACCGGGTATTTACTCATAGTAAAGCACAGATATCGGATATAGACAGATCGACATGGACTGCTATATGTACCTTTTTCTGAAGCCATCGAAAAGAAGAACTCCTGTGTTCGAGCTTATAAATTTGCAAAAATACTTTGTAGCCTATACAAATTTGCACAAGCGTTTAATTTCCATTCCAGCCAGTTGGGTGAGATGTCTAAAGGTTTGCGTTCTCAAGTGTTTTAGATTTGACCTCTAAAACACTGGATAGTCAAGATGAAAGAGATGGAAGTTTGCAGATGGCGTCTCGTAGGATTCTTACTCTTACAGCATGAGCGTCAATAAGGCAGCGCAGTCCAGCAACCTAATAGTAGAATATAAGTTGATACCGACTTGATCCCATTTTGCTGATAACGGTTCTAAGGTGCCTTTCTAGGGTGATATCAGAAAGCTATAGTATGTATGTAGCTGCCAGACAAACTGAACGTTCAAATGCATGCTCTTGTAGGGAACACTTTTTTATTTGAACAGATATCTTCAAAGTTTTTCATTGAAATTTGATTCAGATTGTTTCCTAAGATAGAGCTATAATCTTCATACTGTTTGGACTACTATTGCACATAGCTGCCATACAAACTGACCTATCGTAATCAAGATTAAGATTTGTCCAACGCCTTTATGTGGTCATATTTAAAAAAAAAAAACTGTACATTCCACTGTTTTCACATTTCAACTCATTATTGTTTTGAGTAAAGCTGAAATCTCAAAGAAACTAAACTCTAAACTCTTCTAATATGTTTATATAATGAGCACTAAAAAGGTGAATTGTTTAAAGACACATCTTTTGCTACAAGCCCATGAGGTACTTTAGGTGAGTAGAGACACTAGAGTGCTTCGACCCCATTATTAACTTTATAGAGACTACTTTATAGTTTTCTAACTATGTATTATAACTATGTACAATAAGTCGAGTTCGATAATTGAATTTACTTTAGGTCATTGCCCTCACCGTTCCACAAAACGAAATGCAGAATCCAAACCAGAAATTTTACCAACTCCATGAACTTGAAATCCTAAAAACATATGAAATTACAATACGTCAGCTAAATCTAAATTCCTACAAATAAAAATTGATTTAAATGCAAATTTCATAAATGCTTTTGAAACGCACTTACATAGAATACACTACTATGAAAAGAATATACTTGTGAGAGAAGCCGCAATCAGCAGCTTTCATACACATATCCAACTTGCTATCATTTATACTCAAAGAGAGCAGTTTCTCAGAGACTTACTTACAAAAAATGCACACGTTAATTCTACGCTTGGCAAAAAGGTGAACGCGAATTCCTGCAACCTTAGCTGACCAAAGCCTTTCAAAATCATGTTGGATAATAAAATAAATATTGAAAAGCTACATATATACGCGCCGTTGTATAGAATATATGCCACACGTATACACGTTCATCGCCGTTTTTTGAGCCTCATAAGCCGTCCGGCGGAAGCATTGAGTAACATAATCCGACTACCATATATACACACGCACACTGACTTACAGTCGCCATACCGTTAACGCCTATGGGCTTCAGTGTGAGCACGTGGAAATCAGTTATGCATATTTTAAAGATTTCCTTTTTGCATATAAATATCTTTTTTAGAAGTTCATTTTTTTCTCAAACAATGTTAACATAAGAGATGATTTTTGTATGTATATAATTTTGTGTAACACAATAAATATTTTATTTGCAAATACCAAAAGATACAAAAATGAGATGAAACACAAATTGCTTTAAGGGTGGCAATTCGATGTAGTGAAGACAGCAATCATTTATGTGGCACTGCACAATCGTTTCTTATTCAACAAAATGTTAGGCGCTAAAAGGTAGACTTTCGTTTTGAAAGCAAGGTTTTCTTTTTTACGAGTCGGAAGCATCGAAAGCCTGAACCCCATATCAGTGTGGAACTTTAATCTGAACTAAACCTTCTACCGTCATGTACGTTCCCCCCGGTACCACCGTCAAGTATTACGTCGGGAGGATAGTTGAGTGACACTCATGCGTACGTGATGGTCAAAGCAAGGTGTTGAGATGTAAGTGTAGATGTAGGGTTTCGATATTTAATATATATATATGTATGTCATAAGTTATAAGAGCAATTATAAGCCAACTTTGATTACCAGAAGTTTGACTTGTTTATCTAGGTTCGATTTCCCATAGGAGTTTTCAATCTTATAATATTTACATTTTGCCGGAGTACATATTATGGTTCCTAGTACTATTACAAGACCCATTTCGAATATTCAGATAATTATCAGCTTCACCTCGTTTGTATAATCATGGGTGACTGATGAGTTTGAGCAATACTAAGAAAACTTTTTTAACCAGCAGTATTGAAATTTTTTTAACCAAGATTGAAAGTTTAAAAGAGCACCCTGAGGTCATATCTCGAAAGTAGATACAATTTTACAATATAAAAACTCCCAGAAAAGTGTTCGGTTACATATATTTATACTTTACCTGAGTAACTAAACTAAACAGCTCGACGTTTCAGATAATCAAAAGTTTTTGTAATATATTTTTATAAACAGACGGCAACGCTATAAAATCATATTCTCTTAAAAATTTTTAGATAATAACACAAATTTAACTTTTCCAATTTTCATACCTTCACACACTCAATTCATCTTCATCTTAATAATTTTCAAAAAAAAATTTTAATCAGACTTAATATTAACTTTAAAAAAATTTATGCAAATGGCAACACAACAAATAAATAAAATCGTTTTAAATAAAGCTTGTTGAAATATTGCTCAATTTATATAATAAAAATATTAAATTTTTCTTAAAAAATCATTTAATTGCACCGAAGTGGCAACATCTACATATGTGGCATATTTCACTTACATTCGAATTTTCAAATAATCACAAGTTTTTGTAATATATTTTTATAAACAGACGGCAACGCTACAAAGACATATTCCCTTAAAAATGTCTAAATAATACCAAAAAATTTAACTTTTCCACTTTTAAAACCTTTACCACTTAAGCTGTTTGGAAAGTGTAGCAACTCTGCGCAAACCTATAGTTAAGTTTAAGGCAAGACAATATTTGACAGTCAGCGGCTTTTTCAACATCTTAATAATTTTCAAAAAATTATTTTAGTCAGATGGCAACTCTGAAAATAAATTGCTCTGCTTTTCATAACGGTTGTGCAAACATTATTTCTATTTCAAACTAAAATTTCTTTTCAACTTTATGGTTTCTTTCAAAAAAATGTATACCGGTGGCAACACCACAAATAATTAAAGTTATTTTAAATAAAGCTTGTTGAAATATTATTCAATTGATATATTGAAAATAAAAGTATTAAATATTCCTAAAAAGTTTCTTTAATTCCAACTATGTGGCAACCCTCTTCTACCACATTTCGCTTACATTCTTAAAAAAATAAAATTTTCATTCTTATAATTTTTTACTCAATAAATAACAATTAACACAGCAACACATTGTCTGTCTACTATAGTAGGCTATATTGAGTTTTTATTTTAATTCATCTTACTATTAATTATAAAATATATTAAACATGTGGCAACTACGCAAATAAATAATTTTAAATAAAGCTTATATAAATTTTGTTTCAATTAGTTTATTTAAAAAGAAAATTACATAAAAGTTTTTAATCAAAAACATATGGTAACCCTGTTTCATAGCATTTCACTTATATTCTTAATAATTCTAAAAAAAAGTCTAAAAAACATATTTAAATACAACTTTATTAAATTATTATTTCATTATGTTTCTTTTATATTCTTACAATTAAGAATTCTCAAAAAAAATTCAAAAATACATGTGGCAACCCTGTTTCAGTACGTCTTTCATATATTGTTACAATTACTCACTTCGATAGCTTACTTCAATTATGTAACTTACCAGCACTCTTCACAGTGTAAATCTTAATTAACATAACACAACATTGTCAGCCGCCTATAAGTAGGCAAGATTGAAACATTACATGTTAGGCTAACCCAGTTTCTCCTCCAAATTAGCAATAAGTCAAAATATAAACGAAAAAAGTAACGGTTTTAATGTGAGTTCTTTCACTTTGTTTCAACATATTTCACACTCATTAAAATTAATATTGCTTTACTTTCGAACACAAACGGCCGCACGAAAAGTGTAATTGGCCTCGCAGCCAGCAGGCGTAATTGCCAGTTAAATTTTATGCGGCTTGTTTAAGTATGGCTTGCAGCAGTTTCTTTCAGTTTATTAAATCACTTTACGATATACATTTTTTTGTGATTTTTATCTATATATACAAAGCGCCATTGGTTATCGCTGTTAGTGCATACTTTGTATAGGAAATAAAATAGTTTTGAAAGCAGTGGTTTCAGTTGAAACTGGTTTCGATTTTAGCAAGACCGTATTTTAATCTGCAAAATTTTGTTACAAAAATATAAAGCAAATAAGGTTTTATAAGTATACCTTTAGGCGCTAAACAAATTTTTTCCCAAAATATCATTAAGAGTTTGAAGCCAAAAATACTTCAATAAAATATTTCAGCAGCAAAACAACAAAATTATGCAAAAAAAAAAAATCGCCAACATCTCCATTTACTTGCCGCCCGAGCCACAGTGCGACCATTTACGTTTCAATCATTAACTGTTTATTGCCAAGTTTTTGGCGCTACGACTTTCCCAAATGAACCACAAAAATATTTTACAACAACACGAAACTTTCTTTCGACTGCCTACGTACTCCGTGTATACGTTTCCAGCCTGAGTGAAGGCATAACTTTGTAATAGCGCCTTAAAGTATGCTCTGCATTATTATAACTTTTTTTCGCTGTTAACAGCCATAATAGAGCCATATATATTTCCTAAACGCAAAACATTTCCGTTGCTTTTTTTACAACAAAAACAGCAAGTGGCGCAAATCCTTTTTGTTTGCTATCTAGCAGTTTGCCGCTTTGACGCCTCATGTATTAAATTTTCTGTGTTTTTTTTTTCTTTTTACAACTTGCATCATCCTTTCTTTTGCCAACGCTTTGAAGCATTGTATAAAATCTCTTTTCCTACTTTTTGTTTGTATTTCTTCATTTTGTCACTCTTTATACAACTTGTTTACAAACCAAGAAACATGACCGCAAATCACAAGCGCACAAACGTAGGCACGTAGAAAATCGAGAACGTAGAATGTGCAGTAACCACAGAAGTACAAAGTGGTGAACTCCTAAAACTATGCTACAAAGTGTAAAATTATAGAGAGAAAATAAAGTAAAACTGTAGATTCCGCATCAGAAAAAACAGAACTATTTTCAACCCGGTATAGATTATCGTTTATTTTATATTTTTTTTTTCGATATTGTAAGAATGGATTTCACGTAGAGAATATTTAATAGCGAAAAAAAAATATTTTGAAAATTCCGGACAAGTCCCGAAATTGAATTAAAGTAGGAAAATAGAATACAAGTTTAAAATAAATATTACAAACTTTAAGGAAATAAAATACAAGTTGGGAATATTTAAGACCGAAATGCATATTTTGAGAATACCGAAAATTCGGAAATTAGGGAAATTGAATGCAAGTTAAGAATACATGTTACAAAACTTTAGGAAAATAGAATGCAAATTGAGACAATTTAATGGCGAAAAGGAAATTTTGAGAATACCATAAATTCGGGACCATTCCCAAAGCTAGTTGAAATGAGCTAGATGTAAATAATAGTTTTTTTTTATATTTATTTTAACAAAATGTAAACAACAATAAAGAACAACGAATATAAAAATTATATATATAATTCGAAATCCCGAAATTTCGGGTTTTATAAAGAACAATGCCAGTATACTAAATTACTGTATAAGAAGTTACTTTTAACAATATTATTTTACAAAATTATAGGAAAAAGGAAAGGAATTTAAAAGGAAAATATTTGAAAACGAATTTGAGAATCCCAAAAATTTGAGAATCGGAAAAATTCGGGATTCGAAAATTTCAGTCCCGAAACAGTTTATAAAGATTCAGCTTAACTTTTCTAGAAAATTAACAAATAAACACAGATTTCAAAGTTGATAATGTAGCAATGGAAAATCTCGAAATTTCGTTAAATAGAGCCAGGCTTTAAACTATTATTGTCTTTTCTTACTTGTTTTGGAACACGGAGTCCAGAATCACAGTTTTTCACAATAAATTAGAAGACTCATGTGCAGTATACACTGTTTCTCAGTTTAAATGAAATATGGACTAGTAACGCATTCACTAAACGAATCACTGTACAGAGGAACGTGGAAGTCTACCCAAGATGGCTCGTATTCTGAATACTACTTGTATAATTTCACTGAATTAGTTAAAGTCAGGTATAAGTTTCATTCTTGAAACTGAATTAGCAATAATAATTTGATTTAGATATACATATAAATATAAGTTTTTGCAAATAGTTTTTATAATCGACATATTGTCAGACACGTATCTAGACAGCAATCAATTTCTCGCCTGTGAGAATGGCTGTAATATAAAAAATTAATAAAAATATTAAGTTATGAACTTAACTTCACACAATAAACATAAACATTTCTGACAAAGCAAACTAATTTTGGCACAAAAAATTCAAAAATATAATAATCGAATAGTCGTACTACAACCCCACTCGTTGAAAGTGACATCAACATCACCACTTCTCCGCTGAAATATATTTAACTTGCTTATGCATTCGAGGTGAGATTTCACTCGACTAAGAAATTGATATGTTCTAATGCCTTTGTAATTTAAACCCAATACAATTTAAATTACATTGATAGTCTAGTAGAAGTATATAAGAACAAATAATATATTGAACACTGTATGATTTTTGATGG
>NW_017534852.1:1150906-1152411 GCF_001853355.1 Bactrocera latifrons
CCTAGAGGAACATAGTTTGTATGTATACGTACTCAAACCTCGAACAAATCATAGTTACTTAAATTTATTTTTCCAGGGGTAAATCTCTAGTGTTCTGTAGTCTGAATTATGTTAACAATTTAAGTATTCAGTGAAATAATCATTGATAATATTTTTCAGCTAAAATGGGCCCTCCTAATTTCACTTTCTCCCCCTCTTCATAATTTTATACGGTCTTTTCTAAACACAATATTATTTGCCCTCTTCATCTTTTTCTCTCTCTAACTCACTATAATATTCTGCCATCCTTCTTTATTGACATCTCTTGAGTTTAGCATACAAGTATGTCAGCAAAACTGATGAACTGACAGTGTTGCCATTCTGTTTCACAGAAGTCAAAAAGAAAATATTGATAAGAAAATGTCGCACCATAATTTTATTTCATGGTTTTTAATAATTTTAAAACTTTTACAATTTTAAAAACCTTTTTCCAAAATCAAAAATATTCCTTTCTTTCCCAAATTACTTATTCGCTTGTTATTGTTCAGTTACAAATTGCTAGCCGAATAAAATAAAAAATGTTTGAACATAATTTAGAGCATTCCAATCACTTGGCCACTCCCTCGAACTCATAATAAGTATTGTTATTTCCGATTTTGTCTTTTCTGAATGATAATGAGAAACAAGATTTAAACTTATCAAAGTCTTTAAAAATAATAAAGCTTTTTCAACTTTTTATTAATATTGTTTGTATTTATTATTGCAATAATCGTTACTTTGCTTTGTTATATTTCGATCATTTCGTTGAGTCAACATTTTTCACTGTTTCCATTCACTATTTCCAATATTTAAATATTTAGAACTAAAAATTTAAAAAACATAGTAACTAAAAATTATCCATTGATTTTTCTTTTTATTAGTTTACTTTTCTTGTGCTTTTCTGGCAGCTTGAACTTATTGTAAAGTTTTGCATGAAGTACTCACTATATATTGTAATGTGAATAAAATACTACTTTTTTCAACAAATATTCTTTAACATGCACACACATTATTCTTCACACTTTTATATTTCCTATATGTGTAAAAATATATATATGTAGAAGATTACACTATCACACAAAAACAATTTTTTATTCAAGAAATATTTAATGATTTAGAAAAAAAACTTTTCCGCTGCTGTTTAAATATTTTTTTGCGCTCTTAACCCAATAAAATTTCCTCCAATGTACAAATTTCTTTTTTATGACACTGAATTTATTACGCTACATTTTCTTGAAAACATTAAACGAAATTTGGCTTCATAAAATATAAAATTACACGCATATCTTTCGCATTTCGTTTGCTCTCGTAAAAATTTCTTTGCATTTTCCTTAGTTTCATGCTGCTTATGAACCATAAAGAAATAACTCTTTGTATAAATTTCAATCGCTTTTTTCATAAATTTTCATAAGCCAAAATGTCGCAAATTCATTTTTTACCTAATTGTAGTTAATATCATATTTATTTAGTATGTAAATGAGTATATG
>NW_017534852.1:1152466-1169022 GCF_001853355.1 Bactrocera latifrons
TAAAAATTTATATATATCGTATATACAGGTATAGAAATATAATAATTGTATCTGATTTTGTAAATATGCTGTAAGATTTCTTGCGGTATTTCCGCGACACTTGAATAAAAGCAGCATAGTTCATGTAAGGCTGAGCACACACTAAAGCGCAAGGAGCTGAAGAGGAGCCACAAGTACTAGTAACACATGTGCAGAGATAGATTCACTGAGTCCCACAGCAGTTCATTCTTAACTGATTTCGGATAACATTACCGCGTATCAATAAATTTCAAAAAGTACTGAATTTATGTAGGCTATAGGATCAAGAAGAGTATTTTGAAGATCTTAGCTACGCTAGTTTGGGAAAGATTCAGCAGAAGATACCACTTGTAGTGACATTCAACAGTAATCCAAAGCCATTGAGGAAATTTAAGTGCCATGTGATACACCAATATAACAAAATTAATTCCTAATGTAAATGATTCTCTTCTTGAGAATCATCAGAAGTCTTACCAACCTATAAGAGATGAAGTAAGCCCGAATAAACACTATTATCTTTTCTTGAGAACCATCCTTACCAACCGTTTTCGTTTCTGTTAGGATCTAACTGGATCTACGTCTTAAACTATCCCGACTTAAATAGAAACTTACTGTAGATACTCGACAATGCTTTTGAAGTTTCTCCAACTTTCGATACGGTACTTACCTTTTTGCTTTAAATCCATTTCGCAGCACCTAACCGTGGATAAAGTATACCGATCATGGAATATATAGAACTTCAATTTTTACAGAGATTTTTGTAAAAAATAATTCTTATGATGTGTAATACATACACGAACATGAAATATAGACATCCTTTGGACGAGAGAAATTTCTCGAAATAAAATTATTTCCGAATATATGGAGAACTTGAGCTTTTAGCAACGATATCTGTAAATAAGTTACCTTTCACTTATATTCTATAAGGGTTTCTAGTACGAGAGAAAAATTTATCCATGGAAAATAAAAAAAAATTGTTCCCGATATATTCCGAAACTGAGCTTTAGGGTGGTTTTTGTAACAATATTCCACTATTTGAGGAAAAAACGTCGCAAATATTTTTTCGGAAATCGATATATATCTTAAGAGTTCTAGATTTCTAATAAAAATCGCGGCAAAACTTCGGGTCGTAAATTGTAGAAATACTTTCTTTCATATCACTAATATATGAGAGCTTTCACAGAGCTTTCATATAGCTTACCAATATATCTCTCACGTATATATACTGCTCGAACTATCTAACAAAAATCACAGCGAAATATGAAGTCTTAAATTGAGGAAATACTTTCTTTAATATCACTAATATATGAGAGCTTTCACAGAGCTTTCATGAAAGTAATCGATATTTATCTTACATATATGTGTATACTGCTCTAGATATCTAACAAAAATCAAATCAAAATTCCGCGTCTTTAATTGTGGAAATACTTTGTTTCATATCAGGAATATGTGACAGCTTTCACAGAGCATTCAAGAAACTTATTTTTATTGCACAATATTGTGTGATAATAAAAAGCGTTGTTGCAAGAAATCTTATAGATTTAAGTATTTAGTACCGTAAACAATTTTAATGCAAATTTACAGTTCATAATAGTAAAAATTATAAGTAGTAATAAAAACAATCTTAACTTTTTTATTAACCGATGTTTTCTTCCTCTACTCTACTCAACAAACAACTGCTCCACGCTTAACCAACAAACGCGAATGCAATTATAATAAAACTAACAACAACAATTAGGAGTGGAATGACTATAATTTACGATGGAATGAATCCGAATATGGAGGCGTGAAAGATTTGCGGATAACGCCAAATAAGCTGTGGAAGCCGGATGTGCTCATGTACAACAGGTGAGTTGCTGGGGAACCATAGGAGTAAAAGCATAAATTGGTAGAGAGAGCAAAGAAAGAAAAATGTGACAAAAAAAATTACAACAGCAATACAAAATAAGAAAAAGCTATAAAAAAGCTCGCTATGAAGTTATAGTTAGGACGAAAAAAAATGAATTTGAGTACAAGAGCTAAGAGGCAGTTAAAAGTTAGGCAAGAAAAATATTAAACTTACGCCAAAAAATGTTTTTTTTTGTATGCTAAGAAAAGCTTTCTAACATTATGATAGCACACTTTCAGGGGGATTTATTTGAGCACTACACAGCATTCATACAAATTATGCTTAGAAATCAAGCCAAAGAAACTTGAGTATAAATAATTTTGTGTATATTGAATATTATTGTAAATAACATAATCAAAAGCTTTTTTATTCGGAGTATAATTTAGGAAAAATTTAAGCAAAAAAAACATGTTTTTGCCACAAAAGGTAAGCTTATATTTTGTCTATGTGCTCAGCGCTTTTTTAACTGTATTTATATAATATTTATATCATAAATTTAGCGACTTATTTGTAAGAAACTTTTTAAGCATTTCCAACTGCATCCTAATTGGAAGTACTAGTACCATTATTGCTATTTTGATTTCAAAGCTTTCCGCTTTCATATTTTGTTTATTTATAAGTTCTGCGTTTGTTTAGTAACGCTGTTAATATATAAACCATTTATAATAAAATTTCATTTAATCCAATATATTTGTACTTGTAAGCGCATTCCTTCAAGCTTTTCTGTTTTTGTTGTATACACCATTAACTTGCATACCATTGTGCACGCCCTGTTGTAATATACACTGAGTGTAAAAAAAATTTGCACTTAAAATGCATTTTTATTTTTCGTTATGCAAGTAGCTTTTGAAAAAGTTGGTTGCGTTCTGTAAAAAAAAACTGTTACTAACTGTCTGTTTGAGTTCTAAGTTCATTTGTGTTGAGTTTTGAAGTTGTTTGAGTTTTGTTATTTACAAATTTTGTGAATGAGTTTCAATATTAATTGAAAGTATCAAAAGCGAAAGCTCTAGGAAGCTTTGAACGCCTAAGTATGCATATTTCAAAGCAAAAATTAAATAAAAAGAAGCTTTGGTGCTTTGATAATATTTAAAGGCAGAAGCTTTGTGAGTACAAAATGCCGAAAAGCTTTATGGCCACTTAAAAGCGCGAAAGCTCTGCACAAAAATGTAGCATAGCATTGGTATTATAAATGAAATTTCGAAAAAAATTCAGCTACTTGTAGTTTCGACTGGAGTAAAATCAAAAGCTTTTCTTAGCAAGAAGTTTAAGACAGAAATTTTAGGTACGTAATATTAAAAAATATTTATAGTTTCAGCATTACGCTACTTAGCGAAATTTTTTATTCATTAAAAACTTAAAATCTTCAATAAAGAAAGCAGCTCTTACAACATAAGAATTTAATGTAAATATTTTACAATTCTAATCTTAAAATGAAACTACAAGATCTTTCATAGCACAACGAAAAGAAGCCAAAAATTCTAAATATTTTTGAGAGTGAAAGCTTCACAATCTGCTTAAGCTTAAAAGGCTTTTTCCTTTGGTAGTGTATATTTAAATGTTTTCATATATTCAAAAGTGAAATATATAAAAGCTTCACATTACATTTAAACGCAACGAGCTTTCATAACATATGTAAAGTTCAGAGGGAAAGCTTCATTCGAAAAGAAAATATTACAAATAAAAATTCGAAAGTGAAAAAAAAGAAAGCTTCATAAATTATAAAAGCCCAGAGAGCTTTCGTATGAATGCTTCACTTTCTTAAGTTTAGAAAGCCTTTAAAATATGTTTAAAGAGAAGCTTAATAATCACTTAAATATTTGCAAGTGAAAATTTGAAAGCTTCGCAAATAAATTAAGTTTGCATTGCTTTCTTAATAAATTTTAGGTTTAAAGAGGGTGCTTAAGTCAGAAATGCAATTATTCAAATAAGAATTGGAAAATAAACAATATGACCATTTCACAATGCACTTAAGTTTAAATAGCTTCAAACACTTTAAGAGCTTTATTCAAAAGGGTCCACTTACATTTAAGGGCAGGTAGAAAATATAAAAATATTTAAATTCACTTAAGTTTATTGAGCTTTCATAACAAAAATTTCATGAAAGCTTAATTTTAATGAATACAAATAAATATTTGAAAGCGAAAAGCGCAAAAGCTTCAAAATACACGGCTTTGAAATATGCCTTTCTAAGCGCCAAATTAAACGAATGCAAACGAATGATACTTTGCATTTATCATATCCACTCGCTATTTCTAAAATTCTGCAGAGTTCTAATTAGAAATGCAGTAAATAAAATAAAAAGCAGTACCAAGTTAAATAAGGATATAAATAATTTAAATAAGTTTTATTTTTCATTTTCATTTACTTTTATTTAATTTATGCACATTTAAGTGAATTTACATTTGCCCTTGATATTTTTTGTTAAAGCAAATTTGAATTTCTTCAAAACTGAAGTTGTCTACAAAAAATTGCAATTATTTCATTGGAAAGTGATTTTTTTTCTTTTTTTTTTTTTTTTTGAAAAAAAAATGTGAATTTACAAAAGTTTTAAATTTTCAACATCTACATCAAATGAGGCTATACTTGATAGGAGATAATGTACGTAAATATTATTGATCTAGTGCCAAACCCCGCTCTCATACCACCGATAACGGTTCTAGGGTGTCTTTCCTTATCACCTCATCACTATGGAATCCCACCCATACCAGTTTTATCACAAAAACACTCGATGCTATGATAGCGATGTTAAACACTCCTCGACCAACCTTTAATGCACTGTCAATGAGTTCAAGGTAGCATCGTTGCTCTGCTATCTGAGTTAATTGTCACTTCTTTAAAGAAAGCTGAACTCCAGAGCAGTAGATCTGCTGCTACTTTAATGGCTGCAACCTCAGTTTGGAAGACACTACAAGCGGCAGGAAGTCTAAAGCTGGAGTTGATAGAAAGCTCCTGACAATGATCCCTCCTCCAACCTTTTCCCCAAGCTTTGAACCATTCCTAAAGAAGCTCACTGCCACTCTCCTCCAACGGCTTCTTCTCACCCAAAACTCCCTCGTCGTTATGTGGGCAGAGAGCAGCCGCCAGAGCTCGGTTTGACGACTCCATGATCAAAGTGATACAATATTAAGTCAAAGCGTGTGAGGATGTTCGCGTGTTCAGATAGGTGTTCTTTTACTTACCCAAATCCTCTAAGTCTGATAACAACTATCACAGCCATACACCTTTCGACGATGTCTGCGGGCACAATATGGAAGATGGCGTTAAATGCCATGGTTGGAGTGGACCTTAATACACCATAGTATATGCTAATAAACGCAGCTTTTTAAACACTCTTTCTTTGCAAGAGTGGTATTTTCTAAAGCCCTCCACCACATAAAGACTCCATAGAACATAATGAGCTTGAGATATTTCACTGTATCCGCGGTTTGCAGATGGTTATCTCCAATTGGCGACAGCGGTGCCACCGGAATCATATCTCCTAGTAAATAAATTTATCTACGCCAATCAAGAAGAAGAAATAAATTTATCTCGGTTTTGCTTGAGTTGATGGCGAGACTACTTCCGACTATCCAATTTGTTATGACACTGAGATACACCGGCATTACTAATTTTAACACTCGAAATAACTTATATTTCATACTGAGTAGGAGTTTACGGTTGGCCTTACTGTTTTATTTATCAGTTTTTCAGTACTTTGTTAGGGAACGATAACTTTAGCTTAATATTCGTACAAATAGTCAAAAAATAGGAGCAAGTATAGCCTACTTTTCAGCGCACAGCAATTTTAAACAAATCTCTTTATTTCTGCAAAAAGATATATATTTTTTTCTTATTTTTCACATTTTTTTTCTTATATTTCATATTTACTAATAAATACTATTCATTTTTTTTTTTACTTTTTTTTACTTCATATTTTTTATGAATATTTACTATGTATTTTTTTACTCAAATCCCTATATTCTAATACAAAAATTTTTTAAATGTGTCTTTGTTGTTTTCCACATACATAACTATAACTCAGTGTGTTCTGTGTATATTTCATTGTTATTAAAAAGGAAAAATAATGAAAAATTTTCACCACTACTAAACTGAATATAAATATTTTTACACACACACACACAACTGCTGTTTAAATGCTTTAACGAAACTAACGACAAAATAAAAGCACTAAACTACTAACAACTATAAACATACGCCATTATTGTTGTCTAAACCAAAAGATGTTTAATAAAAAAACACAAAAATAAAATCAAAAACACTTTTGGTTAATAAAATGAACTAAACGTCGAAAATTTGTTTGATTTCAATAAGAGTAGTTTACACGCAGTGGTCTAGTGGGAGTGTACATTGTCAGCTTGCCGTTTATGTGGGCCTCACATTGTATGTCTGTAACTAAAAACGAAAATATAAATAATAAATAAAGCAAAAATTTTTGGATTTTGCCAAGCAAACACTAACAAAATCCATAACTAAGTGTTGAAATACGAACTAACACATTTGCTTAAAAAATCCACAATAATTAACAACAATATGCCATCTTATCTAAATAAACAAAAACTTTTTGCTAAATAATTAAACTAACACAGTTATTAAATTTATTTAAAAAAAAAAAAAATACAAAAACTTTGCTTACTTAAATGCCAACAACACCTAAAGCACAACCACTACACACTAACACCAAAACACACACACCCACGCACCCAAAGGTTTAACCAGCATATTATGCAAGTTGTTGTTACAAAACAAAGACAAAATGTTGAAAAAAATATAAAAAAAAAAAAAATAAAAAAATTTTGCGAATTGCCAAACACGAGACCACAACCGAAATGTTTGAAATTATACAGCAATGAAGTATGTGAAAAAAAAATTCCAAATAAATTTGTTTTTTGAAAGGCGAAAAAACTATAACAACAATTTTCTGTTGAAAGCAAAAACCTGCAAGCAAAAGCGCTTAGCACCTTTGAAACAATACGCTGGTGTAATATAACTGGTTAAACGGTCAATACTTGAATTTATTTACTCAAAAAATCCAAAAAAAAAAAATAATAATAAACATTGCATGCTTTTGGGCGAAATAAATTACAAGTATTGCACACGATAAAATCAAATCCCTCAAAACTAGAGTAGTTGAAAAGCAAAAAAACAGAAAGCCAAACGCTTAAAAGCCGCGCACTTCAATAACAAGTGCCCCATAAATAAGGTGAAAAAAATTTTTTAAACGCGCACATAATACCGTTAAATAAATAATATCATGCAAAACATACACAATTAAATCAACTTGTGATTAAATAAGGAAATGCATAAAAAAAAGCACAAGCGCTTAAACCAAAACCATAAAAAATTGCAGCAAGTTATTGCAAAAACAAAAAAAAACAGAAAGCGCAATTTTTATAGTTTTCAATTTACATAAAAATTCAAGCGTTAAAAATCATATTGACACACGCACACACACATATATACAAGCGGCGGCACAGAACCGCAAAGGGCCGGCAGGGAAAATTATTGGTTTCGAACTGGGTCGGTTTTAGTACACTTAGTAGTAGTCTGCTGCTAGCAGTTTTATGGCTAACTAAATAAGTGCTGGGCGTTCTTATATAAAATTACAGAAAGTACTTGATGCAAAAAAAATTGTATTTATATAAATAAATAATTTTGCAATTTACAATTTTTTTTTTTTTAAATTAATTTTTTAATGTTTTACTTATATGTATGTAAACACGTTTTTTTTTTAATTTCATTTTTTCACAAATTCTTCCTGAGTTCTAAAAGTGTACTAAAAATCTCTTAACATAATTTCAGCTGCTACATATCGTTTCAATCCTAATTTTTAATAATACCTAATGAGTTTTAAGTTTCAAACTAGTTCTAAACTTCTACTAAATTTCGAAATTGTGCTATTGAGTATTAATACGATTAAAATACAACTTTTCGTAGTATAAAAACATTGCAAAATACAAAAATTTACGTTTAGTAGCATCTCCACGTGTTTAAGGCAAGTTCTAAATTTGTACTAAAAATGTAAATCTAAATAAAACAAAAATAAAGCTCGCGTTATTCCATTCTTAGTAATATCAAATGATGGCCTCGAGCTAGTGCTGTTTTTTTTTTTTTTTTTTTTTTTTTTTTTTTTTATTGTACATGAAATAAAAATATATCTATCTATCTATCTAATTAGTACAATTTCCTTGCATTCTGAACTAGTTCTAAATTTTTAAGAGGTTTAAAATTATATTAGACATTATATTTTCTATTAGTTCTTAAATTGAAGCATTTCTAACAAATGAAATATAGCTAACAAATCAAGTTTTATAACTTTTATAAAAGTTCTAAAATTGTACTAAATATAAAAATTTAAATTAAACAAAATTAGTAGCAAGAAATAATTCTTGAAAGGCTCAAAATGAGTATAAAATTAATCAAAATCTTCAAATTAATTCAATTTCCATGCGTTTCATGTGAGTTCTAAACTTGTACTAAACTTTAAAATAACACTCATCAATGTATTTACGATTAGCTTCACATTTCTAATAGTTAGACGTTTTTAACAAATGCAAATATAGTTAACAAATTGAATTTTTGAAGTTCTAAACATGTACTAAATCTTAACTATACAAAAAAAGTGCTCACTGCATTTCAATGTCAATGATTAGATTATACCAAGATATAATCAATGCAATTTTCATATATGCCAAGCTAGTTCTAAATTAGTGCTAAATACCACAATTTATTTGGAACAAAAACAGTGCTCGCAAACTACTTTCTTGTTGGCACTTGCAGAGTATTAAACATAAAAAACTTTTAATTAATTTCATTTCCATTTCAGAGCTATAAATTTCTAATAAAATAAAGATAAGATTTCATAAAATTCAAGATGCAACGAAATTAGCCAAAAGTAATACCTTCAAACAACTCTTCTTTGAATTTGTATTAAAACTTTTCAATACATTTTCCAACACTTTTATGTAACGACCAATCTAGTATCGTATTATAGAAAAATTAGAACATAATAAAAATTGCATTCAGAATAGTGCGAAAAATTTACTAAATATGGCACGAGTCCCATCTCTTTTGAAAAACGCCCAATTAGTAACAACTGAAAACGCTGTTTGAAATAAAATCACTAAATTTGCGTTAGTTCTAAAAACGTACTAAAAATCGATAATATCTTCTCAAGTACCATGTTATATTTATTTATATGTATCCACTCAAATCATATAAATAAATTAGCTAAATTATTTTAAAATAACATTTACATATTCAAAAGAGTGCAAAATTCTAAAATCCCATAAAATTTCTTTAAGAGTTTAATATGAAAAACCTCCGGTTTAGTACTAAATATCGAGAGTAAATATTTTAATTCTTTAAGTCACTTTTTACAGTACTAAACGAGTACCAAATTCTGAAATCCGTAATAAAGAGACTTCCTTATAATTTTTTTGTACTTTTGGACTTACATTACATTTCGAGAGTTAAATGCTTAACTGTTTAAGTCACTTTTTATAGTACTAAAAGCGTACTAAATTTCAAAGTTCATACTAAAGCGGTTTATTTCATTTTATTTATAGCTCCGGTTTAGAACTAAATATCAAGAGTAAACACTTTAACTGTTTAAGTTAGTTTTTGCAGTACTAAAAGAGTACTAAATTCCAAAATCCCTAATAAAGCTATTTATTTCAATTGTTTTGTAGTTTAAGTTTTATACTAAACTTCGAAAGTCAAATATTTAACTGTAAAAGTAACAGAATTAGAAGTGTACTAAAATCTAAAATCCACAACAAGGCAATTTATTTTAATTAAATGATAGTCCTGTTTAGCGCAAAATATCGAAAGTCAAATTTTGAACTTAAAATTTACTTTTTTTACGCTGCTACGAATGATGGTGAAATTATACTTTTTCTAAAAAAATTAAAATCTAGAACTCGCACTACTGTAATTTTGTTCAATTGACTTATAGCTTTTCCTACTGATACATAAATTTAGTTATGCCCAAAAAATCTTAGTAGTACTAAATTTGTACTAAACTAAATTGAAGTGACTGATTGGAAAATAATGGCCGATATATCCGTATGGTAGTCTTAATTTACAAAGACCGAAATAATTGAATTTTTGATAGTCGTGAGCTAGTTCTAAATTATTCAGTTCATAAAGTTTTGTTAGTGCTCATCCTTTCTAGAACCAAGAAAAAAATAAAAATAACATGTGCGAACAGTTTACTACAAACTTATTTGGAACTAAATCATACGCAGTAGTAAATTTTATAAAAACCGAAAATTTCATCTCCGTTTCATATGAAACTAGTTTCAAACTGAACCAGATTTTCTTTAGTTCATTCAAGTTTTCCCTGTTGGCTCATCATCTACGATAAATTACGCAGTTTTCTGCGCAAACACATATCCCACACACCAARGCATATCAACGCATTAGCGAATAAACGCGTCGCCATCCCCACCTCTCCCTCTTACCAACCAAATCATCATCGCAACAAATTTCACACTTCAGCTTGCAACTAATTTAATGGAAATAAAATGCAAACACTACCGCATACACATACCGTTATTTAACCATACATAAGCATATGTATATAAAATTATGTATTTAAAACAAGTGGCAGCATATTAAAACATTAACAACAATTTATTAATAATAATAATAAAAAAAAATCTGTATTAAAATGAGGCATTACCACGTATTGTATTTGTATGATAATGTGTATTGTATTGCGCAATTTAAATAAATTAAATTGTTGCCTCCATTTTTGTTGTTGTGGTGATTACTTTTTGTGTTGCTTTTGTTTTTGTTATTGTTTGTTGAAAACAATTAATTTACACTCGTGTTGCAGCTCGGGTTCGCCAAAACGGATCTGTTGAGCTTTTCAATACCGTTAGCTGTTATACGCCGTTAGCCGGTTTCCGTTAAATTCATCAAACGCACACATACATAAATATTAGTTTCTCGCCATCGCATACAATTACAGTTATGTTTACTGCTTCCCTATACCGTTTGCTTTGCATTTCGTTGATTTTAATTTGTTGCCACGCCCAGTGGTTGTTGTTGTACACATTTTATTTATAAACGCGCACAAAAAATGTTAATAATCCAGCAAAGCTGCGTATTTAATTACGTTTATTACAATGTTTGTACGAAATAATTACGTTTTAATTAAATTACTAATATTTAAGTTAAGTAAAATTAATTAAAATGGAATTGAAGTATAATTATGTCATATGTTATAAACTAATTTAGCTAAATAGAAGCCTAAAAATTTTATTTGTAAAATGCATTAACCAAATTAATAAACATAAAAATTTAAGCTTCTCACATGAAGACGCATCGCCATAAACTCATGTTTAAGAGGTTGTATTTAGGCAACATTGCGTTTAATTTGCCAGTGAACTTCTTTGCTGGTGAAAGTGCATCTTAAGATCCAGTAGAACATTTTCTTACAAATTATTCTATGAAGAACCAAAAATATCGGAGCGTGGAAAATATTATTCTTTGATTAACAGTGTTTAAGCAACTCGGCGTTTAATTTGACATTTCTCCTTGGCAGTCAAAATAAGTAATAAAGAATTTTTTCTTTCATTAAGACCGTTGTTACATAATTCTCATGTTCATGGCACATTCTGAAACACATTCTTTCTACTCTCAGCACCTTCCAGGTTGGACAACGTCGTTTAAACTCAAATATTATATATCAAATTATATATATATATCAAATTATAAAGCTCTACATGATCTCGCAAATCGGAGTGTTTCCATTTTTTAACATCTTCAGTTGTGTGGTTTTCTCAATTCAACAGATTTGTTAGCTAAACATTATCCCGAGTCTTGAGATTACTTAAGCTAAATCGAGGTGCCGTTTATAACCTCCACATAATCGCGGATAAAATGTAGAGTTAGCTGCTCATTCCCTAGACTTTTAACCATTTCAATATATGTTGTTTTGGTGGTCTGATTCCGATTACTAAAAAATTTCCAGTACTTTGAATCTACTCTCATCTTCATTACTCTACCACTTTTCGTAAAGCAATATTTTATTCTAAACTTAACGGCAATTCCTTCACTGTCTTTAGTCCGTCAATTTCATAGAATATAAGAAGTTGTATTTTTCGATGCCCACACAATCGCTCCATATGAGGCAATGAGTTTGACAAGTAAAGAGTTTGTATACCATATGTGCTTTTGTGTCTTTAACAAGGCTAAGCTCCACATGCTTGTCTCACAGAAGCAAAAAACTTAGTTTATTTGTTCTCATTGGTCATCTCTAACTCTCTCTGGTCAAAGGTGCTAAGGCCTGGTAGCATTCTTTGTTTTCTTAGGACTGGCCAATGGTTACAATCATATTATTTGAGACGTCTGCACAAATTCCAATATTAGAAGCAGTACGTATCTTCTAAAGTGTATAAGGTGATAGCGAATTCTTCTTTGAATTATCGAAGAAACGTGAAACATGATTTGATCAGTTCTTCAGATCTGTTTTCTAAAGAAAAGTAATGATGAATAATACTAAGCGACGCTGGCATCGCTGGTCTGATGCTCTATGACCTGCAGCTGTATTGTTGTTGTCTTTCTTCTGTGTTTTTAAGTGCTTAATTGTCCCACCTTTTGTAGTTTTCTGCGGTAGGTTTGTCCAGCTTCTCTTCTTCGTCCTTAACATCCATGTCATTATCTATTGAGGTGTCGAAATGTTGCTCTGGCTTTGTCATATACCATAATCAGAATCTTACTGGCCTTGCCCAGGACCGAATAAGTTGAAGGTCATTTATAGGATCGCTATAGGATCTGGGTTAGGCTCGATGAAACCCGGCTCACTGCATACTTTTAGGACCCTGAACTATACATTTGTTATTTCATTCAATGAATTAAAGCAGGTTAACCACTTCTTAACTGGTTTATATTTAACTTTATGTCTCAATCCTTCAAGGAACGGTACTTAAGTCTATTAGAAAAAATGGATCCATATATAGTAAATAATTAACGGTGCTGGGAAATAATATTTAAAACAAACAAAATTAAAATAAACAAACTTACTTAAAACAGAACTAAAAATTCCAAAACAAACAATATTTTAAAATTATATAATAAATGTTTTTAAATATTTTAATTAAACACAAATCTTAAGTACAAAATTGATTAACACATTAATGTGGCGATACTTACATAATTAATAATAATAACAATGTTAGTATTTGTTTCTGTGTGTTTAGATGCTATGTTGGCCACATAAGCTAAGCTTTTCGAGTGTTAAAAAGTTAATATCAGTTAAACTAAAGCTTTCATAGAAAAGCTTTTAAAGAATCGTACAACAACTATTAACCAAATTTCACACAAATATTAAAAACACATCATTAACTAAACTAAAGCAATTTTAAAACAAATATTGTCTGATTTCTATAAAGTTTTTAAATGCTTTAAATTTGAGCTTTTAATTCACTGCACAGTTTTCGCAGTTTTCATATTATAAATAATATAACAAATAAACTTAAAAATAAACTTTAACGAACATTCAACATTACGAAAGCCATTTTAAAACAGCTGCAAAAAACTTTCAAAGCTCACATCCATACAAGCTTCACTGACAACTAAATCGTGCTAAAAACCTAAGAAATAAAAATATTAACATACCGGTAGTTTTATTTAATGCTTTATATATATTTTCAACACAATAATAATTCACAAAGCTTTCACGCGTAAATAGCTTTAGATTTCTTGGATACATGACGTCTAACAATTTCGGGTAAGCTTTAAAGTAAATTCCATTATTTATATGTAACGACACACAACAAGGAAAACGGGTACATGAACTTAGCTGATTATTAATGTTATAAGTGTTTTATATAAATGTTAAACAATTAAAGTTCACAAAGTCATTAAAATATTAGTGTTTAGATGATAATGTTTTAGACTTTGCCAAATTGTAACGTCATTTGAGGCTATAAGATAACGAATTGGATTGCTTGAACGAAATCAAAGCAGCTGATGTTAGCTTTCACCTCTATGTAAAAGCTTAAGATAAAAGCGCGTGAGTTTTTTACAAAGCTTTCACATTTTATTGAATTCTTTTGCGCTGAAGATTTAATTTTCGGCCTTAAAATTAATTTTTTTACAGAAACGTTGCAAAGTGGTATTAACAATAGTTTGGAAATAGCTTTATTTAATATAAAGTTTTAACAGTATTATAAGTGTTACATATTAAATAAATATTTTAAATGTTAAAAATAAAACATATATAATATAAATATTAAACATTTTCACAAAGTTTTGCCGTATTCAGTTTTCTTCGTAGCTTCAGTTCGTCGTCATTGCCATCCTTAACGTCGTGTTTGTATATTCTTAACGGTACAATAAGTGTCATAGTTTTCAGTGTTGCTTGTTTGACGTTTTCAACATATTTTAAAATATACTTACAAATATACTTTTAATACAATAATGATATCGCTGATAATATATGTAAGTGTTGCCTGCTCAAAATTTCTTCATTCGTCTAGGAATATACGCCGACACTTAGACATTCGTATGCACTGATCCATATATATTTATTACGATCAATTTTTCATATTAAATGTTAGTTGTGCAAATATGAGTGAAGAAATTTGGAGCTCTTTAATTTTGCTGATTTCCGTTTATTGCTGATATTCGCAGCGTTGGGTGGGCACAATTTTGTTGTGAACGAATTGGAAATTTTACACGCAGAAAATAATTTTAACTTAATTAATATAAGCGAAGTGTGGCAAAATTTGAGTGTTGCTTATTTTTGGTAAAAAGGAATATTATGGATGTAGAGGCACTCAAATTATTTTTTTTTTTTGTTTTTAAGTATGAAAAGCCTAGACTGACGGAATTATATTAGGCGCACTATTACCATAAACCATCACTTTTTGAAATCGAAAGTTCGAAATACTCCGAATGTATCACATATGTACATATGTACCAAGCCTTACGAGACTTATATAAAGCAGACTACCTGTAACCGCATGTATTGTCAGTAAATTTTAGTAAATCTTTCATGACTTTCTGTGCAATTAATTCGATTATGAACAGTAACAAAAGGGCGACATATATAAAAAGCCTACTCCATATTGAGTGCTCAGAACCATATCCTGACTGTTTTACAGTAATTTTGTGCATGAAATGTCCTATCAAGGCAGTTTTAATCTGGTATATAGAAAACTAATGTCCACCATAATTTTCCCAAATAATTCCCAACTTTTTGATCTGTTATCTCTTTACCTGCATACAAAGCTCCTATTTATTCAATGTGAAAGGGGATTAAAAGGTGTGTTCAAAAGAAATGGTTTTTTCGGCAAAATCGATTTATTTTATTCAAAATAGTCTCCAATACAGCTTTTTTCAATGCCCAAAAGCATGTCGAACGAGTGTTTTAGCTCATTGGCCGGTATTGCCGCCAGTATGCGGGTGCAAGCCTTTTGAATGGCCTCTACGTCTGCATAACGCTTTCCTTTCATGGCCAAATGCATTTTTCCGAAAGGAAAAAGTCGCACGGTGCCAAATCAGGTGAATACGGGGAGTGGTTAATGGTTAAAATGTGACTTTTGGTCAAATAATCATCCTTCGAATTTTAGATTCTGAGCTAGATTCAAAAAGTGCTGTTTACTTTGGAACGCACCTTGTACAATGGTTTTACATCTCAAGTGCAGACAGGTGGGTTTACACTTGGTGATTCCATTGGATGCGTGGGCGCCCATGCTTCTGTTGTCCACCAATGAGTTTTGCGACATGACCTAACCAGCGAATCATTTTGATTACACGAAGCCAACAAGCTTCTCTGTACTGTCGGAGATGATGTCGTGAAGGCCATATTTTTCAGCCATCAATCCAAACATGGCTTCTCTCTCCCCTTGGCTTTGAAGTCGACGTGCACGATCATAGAATTTCTCTTTGGTACCGTCGTCGTTTTCTTCTGTGAATCTGGAGAGAAGATGGCGAAGCCTCCGACCAACCATAAATCTTCTTCTTCTTTATTGACGCATATACCGCTTACGCGATTATAGTCAGAATCAATTACATATTAATCAAGCAGCTCACGCAATGCCTGGAGTGCGCTAATGTCGACACATTTGGAAATGATGTTTCTTTGTGAGTTTGTTGTTGTGACCAACGTTAGGCGAAGTCAATATCCGAAACATTCATGCTATTTTCATTTTATTACATTCTTACGGCGCGGGTGCCAAACCCAGCGGCACAATCCTAGCTAAGTCTCTCACTTCCTCCAGCCGCAACACTTAGTGAGAAATCATTCAACATTTTTGAGTCCTTAAACTGAATACTTCAAATAGCCCATCAAGGTTATTTTCTTTCAGCCGTGATCGTGAGTTCCATGCGGATTGGTTACCGCATCTCACTCAAAGTTGCTCGTTTACTGGTTTGGAAAAGAAAAGCGCCCATATAATGAAGAAAAACTTGCCTAATAAATATAATAACAAAGACTCAAAATGTTTAGTTTTCAATTTTAGGTCAATTGCGTTCCTTTCAACACCCAACATGATGAGTCAATTATCGTTTTAATTATCTCAGCTGTTTGACTTGTTGATCTTCTTCTTCTTAATTGGCGTAGACACCGCTTACGCGATTATAGCCGAGTTAACAACAGCGCGCCAGTCGTTTCTTCTTTTCGCTACGTGGCGCCAAT
>NW_017534852.1:1169852-1175230 GCF_001853355.1 Bactrocera latifrons
GAACGGCTCGGAGAGGTCCTTCCCGATTCTGACGGAGCTTTTGGTGTTGTTCAACGTCAGCTTACACAGCCGTATAAGTTTTGTAGGGATACCAAATTCAGACATCGCGGCGTAAAGGCAGCTCCTTTTCGTGCTGTGACCTGTTGATACTTGGACAAATATAGTCGTGAAACAATAAACCGCTAGAGAAATAAGTAACAGCCGGTGGATTGACTTCAAAAGAGGAAGCCTTAAATTAAATATACTGCCAATTAACTCCTTAATGCAGTTACTTAGTTAACTATCTACACTATCAGTTATGAGTAAAAATCGAACACCAAAAATCTCTCAATTGCAGATGTTTGAACATCTGTGTGAAGAACAGAACATTTAAAACAAAGACTACTTTATTCAACTACTAACTGTAGTTTTCACCGTCATAATTAAAAATTTATATTTTTAAGTTCTTTGAATGAAATTTTCCTACACTTCTTGTAAAAAAAAATTTAGTAAGCTAACATTTTTTGCAGCTTTTAATTTCTGTAAATTTTCTGTGCGTGAAATTTCCAATTTTCTCAAACTCAACGGTATAATTTATTCGTATTCACAACAGAAACAGACCGTTTTAATGTTTCGAGTGCCATTTAGCTTGTATTTAGAGTGGTTTTTATGTGCAAGTATGCTGAAATGCAATCATAATTATAAAATTGGATGCATATTTTGTTATAGCTTTAGAAAAAAATATAGTAAATATAATACGTTATATGAAAAAGCACAACTTGGTTATATGTATGAAATATGATGAAAAATGAAAAAGCAATCAATAGTGGATGTTTTATATTATGATACGAAAGAGACTGTCATGAAAAACTTTAAAATTTCGACCACATACATAGCAAAATTCTTTTATTAAAATGTACATACATATATATATTTCAAATATGGAAATAAATTGGTGTAATATTATGGGTAAAATTTTATCCCCGAAAGTTTTTGTTAATAAGCCGATTAATTAAAAAAATCCTAAATAGATTCACAATTACTTTTGTTCAATAATTTATCAATCAAAACTACTATACGGGTTTGATAAAAAAAAAAATGAAATTTAAAAAAAAAATTTTTACCACCGAATGTCGAATTAATAAGATCCTTCTAACTATAAAGCGTCTTGCGAGTTACTATCGATGTGTATGGCCTGAAGTACTTCTGCGCAATCGTTTTTTTCACACGGTCTAAATGTTTCTAGTACATGTCCGAGGTAGAAGTTTGGTCGCTCATAGATAATTCCCTTCCAATCTCACTAAATACATAGCAAAACCTTCTTGCCCGCAATTCCGGCTATTGTTTGTGCCATAGATCGAGATTGTTGAATTTAAGCAGGATTGGCAAATGGAAATTTAGTCCTTGAGGTACCTATTCATTAACTCCTGTGCCGCCCAAACATCGATCTTCTTTTTGTGTATAGCTTTATTTAAATGAATTCGTGTAGTGTTTAGCTTCTAGCCAATCGAACGCTCGGACTTGACGTTTCCATTTTTTACTTTCGACAAGTTGCCTTCCAGCGTACAAAATATAAATTTTAATTATTATTGAGTTCTTTTACGACGTGTCACTTAAACCTTGTTGCCTTATTTTTCATTAGATTCTCTAAATAGTAAATATAAGTAATTACGTAATACTATATTTGTCTTTCAGTGCAATTCCGTTGGACTATTGAAAGCAAAGTTGCTACGAGATGAGATGATCTGATCGAGGTTCCCTACTTTTTTAAAGAAAAAATACAGAAACTTCAAATTTAATGGGAAATGTTTAATATCATTCAAAATATCCCTACAGGCAAAGTTCTAATAATCTCACCGAAGTGTTCTTTCAGTAAATCTATCGGTTGATCCATTAAGCCAGAAGTGAATCTCCTTGCAGAACAAAAATTGGCCCGGAAATGACGGATCTTCTTGGAACGAGCGATGTCGTTTGGAAGGCCGAGTGGCTTCAGTTCTTGTACAAGCTATACTTTGTAAGCTTTCAATTTAAGATCTCGACGTAAAATGCGCCAAGTCGTTCCATACGTCAGTCCGAGTTGCTACGAATGGCGCTACTGCTGCTATATTTTCTTTACTGCGTGCTGGATGTAGTCTATTTGGTCGAAAATTATCCAGTAACCAATGGTGTGTCTCAAAATGTATGATGATGTTGCAAATAGTGCGCTCAGCAGGCTGATTAAGTTCACCATAAGTTTTTCGAAGTACGAGAAACACATTCTTTACAGACCGTGAATTTTCGTAATAAAGTTGAACGATTTGTAAATGTTGCTCAGACGTAAGTTTTTCCATAATGAAATGCCAAACAATACTGAACAAAAATAATAAGGCAGCTTGGCACGACTCACGCGTAATCTGTCACAAAGAATTATTGCAAAGAGTATCCCTACTTGGATCACCCAATCAGTTTTATCTATTATTATGGAGAGTCCTCCTAAAGAATAACCATACAAACTGATCGGTCCAAATTAAGTCTTTATATTGACAATTTTTTTATTTGATAAAATATCTTCTTCGAAATATAACATAGAATTTTTTCCAAGATAATGCTATGAACTCCGAACATATGTACATATTATAAGTGCCAAGAATAACGTCACCTGGACTGTTATGGACGCTTATCCAGAACTTCCATAGACATATATGTAGATCAAACAGACCGTCTCATATGGTCAAAACGCGTAGAGTCTGTCACAAATTTATTGTGACTGCTAATATCAATTGCCGCCAAGTTGCCGGGTTTGTAAAAGGAGTAGCCAACTTTGTTTGACAAAAGCTAGACAGTGGAAACGAGAGTGTCTAGATGTTTCTAACTCATCTTCTTTAATGCAATTTTGACAAGTTGAGCTCTCCACAATCATTGGTATCACCGCGTGATTGCCAGAGGGAATGCATTCAGTAAGGCCACCTACCAATACAGTGTTGACAGTGTTCAGTTAGGACACAATCATTGAAAGGTTGTGAGTTTCGCTAAGAGTTAGCAGTTCAATGGAACTTATACTTTTCATTCTGGGACAGAAGGTCTTCACAACTCAACGCTTTCTGAGCTCACAAGAGTGTTATAGATCCAACGCCAGAAAGAAAGAAACAGGGGAACCCCCGCTCTTTTTTATTTTAAAAGAATTTGGGTATGAGTGTCGTTTCTTGCATTGCTACCGTGCAAACTGATCTGTAAAATCAAGTCTTAGTATTGACAAATTTTAATGGACAAGAAATGTTCACGCAATTTAACATAGAATATTCTCCAGGGCTGTGCTATAATTTCCGAATATATTGTTAAGGTCAAAGCGTTATAGCATATAGATTTCACAAAAGCTAATCGACCAAAATCAAGCCTGTGCATGGAACACTTTTTTGTGTTTGACAAGCCTGTATGAAAATTTTAATTCAAAGAATCTAAGACTCACACAGATAATACCATTATGGAAAAAAACTTTATAAATGGCAGCAAACAAACCGCAAAGAAGAGAATCATTTTGCGTGTCAAACTTGCAACACGCCAAGTTATGCATACTTGCCACATGAAAAAGTGGCCAAAATGAGCAACTGCCACAAACTGTAAAGAGAATTTTCAAAAATAAACGGCTACGACACAACAAATAATAAAAAAACATACACATCCAAGTTGTGTGAAATGTAGGAAAACTTACACTGCCGAGAAAAAACTATAGTAAAGAAAAAAAGAAACAAAAAGCGCTTGCCGCGACAAAACGGCCTGCCATATTGCATTTAAAACGCACCTACTGACGTAACGGTGTGCAATTTTTTTGTTGTATGCTTACAACTTTGCGATTTACTTTACTGAAATTTGCTGCTTATCTTTTTGCATTTTTTTTTTACGCTGCCAAGTACAAGGCTTAAGGCAAACAAAGCGGCAGCCAAGTAGCAACTGCTTATCATTTAAATGCAACATGTATATATATGTAAATATGTGTATGCAAATGTGTGTGCCGCTAATATGCAAATACATGTATGTATATGTGTTTTTGCTTGTATGCATAGCTTTGACACACACTGTATATGCCATGCTGAGAAAAGCGCACTGCTTGCAAGGCCTGTGGCGGCAACAACCGCAAATTTCTAGGTAAGCATTTAAAACAGTAAGTAAACAAAATGCTCTCTGTGGTGCAATTTGTTGAATGGAAAAATAAAAAACTAAAAAAATAAAAAACACAAAAACAAAAAGTGCAAGAAACGTCTGAGCAAAAGCGCAAAGCAAAACGAATTGTACCACAAACAGGTGTGTCAGGCAAGTTGTTTAAAAAACTGCGCATTTCACAGTAAAAACCAAGCACTAAAGCAGCAAAAACAACAAAAACAAAAAAACGCTATAAGTACCGTTGCGTATAGCCACATGTCCGACAGTAAAAAATAAAATTTTCGGTATTAACCGTAAAAATTCGTAGTACTAAAAATAGTAATGTCTCGCTCATTCTCAGTCTTCCTCCCAGCAACTCCCTGGTGTTCCGTTACCGGCAGCACCAGCAACATTAATGTCTATTTTACTGTTATGTGACCATTGCATTTACCCCACTTATACACTTAAGTCAAATAAAGTGTCTTGGCCCGAGCACGCGCTTACTACGCTCCCTTAAGCACAAGACTCTGTGTGTGATACACACATACGTGCACATCTACTTAACCATCAGAAAAGTACATGCTTTACACCGTTACAGTTGCAACTCTAAAGCGCTTTTTAGCAAGTTCGGCACTCCACTTGTGTGTATGTGTGTTTGCGTTTGTAGCCCGCTTCAAGGTGTCACACTACAAATGTGGCAGCGCACAACTAAACCTCAACTCATTTTAAAACCGACGGTCGCACTCTGCCATTCATTCATTCATTCAACCACTCAGCCGCTCGTTCATTCATGCAGTGGCTCAGGCAGCAGTCAGTCTGGCTAACTCTATTCATTTGGCATTTCACACATTTACTATGTAAAACGGTTGGTAATTACAAAATAATTTTTTTTCATTAGCAACACGATTACTTTGCTTGTGGAGCGTTACTCATACGCCCTGTTGGCCACTTGTACTGTATGCTTACATTAATGCGTATGTGTGAGTGTGTATGTGAGCTGTATTTTCAATCGTTTCCCCTTTTAGTGTGCTTAGTAGCTCACTTCTTGATGGTGTGAAAGAAAGTGTGTTCATTAGGGTTATTACTTTTGTATTAGGGTTGTACTTTTAAAAAGTAATAGAAATCGAGAGATTTAAGAACTTAACTAAAATGAAATTTATTGCAAATATTATACAAAATTGATTTAAAATAAACTTAATTACGTTAAATAGTATTTTATATTTTTTCAATAAAAACTAACAAAAATTTAATCAATTAAAGATAATAATAAAAATTACATAAAT
>NW_017534852.1:1175381-1176458 GCF_001853355.1 Bactrocera latifrons
AAAAAACGAAATTAATGAAAATTATACTAACTTTATTAAAAAATTAAATTAAATTAGTTCAAATTAAAGATTTTAATAGAAAGAAATTAACATTTTGTAAACAAAAAAAAATGAAATAAAATTAATTCTAATAGGAAAGTAAACAGAATTAAATTAAATTCAAAGAAAAAAACGTATCAAATTTAAATAGATTAAAAAAGTCTAAGCGAAACTAACTAGGAATAATGAAATTTAGATAAATGAAATTAAAACAAATTAATAAGATTAAATTAATTAAAACAAATAAATTAACAAAAGGAAATTAAATTAATTCAAGTTAAATTTTTTTAATGGAAATCAACCCAATTGATATAATTAAAACAAAAAAATTAATTAAAACTAGTCCTAAAAAATAAAGTAATCCACATTAACTTAAATTGTAAAATTAAACAAAGAAAATTAAATGAAAATTCACAAAACTAAATTAAATTAAAAAAATAAGTGAAATTAATTAAAATAAATCAAATTGTAATCACTTAAATTAATTATTTATATTAAATTCATTAAAAAATTAAATTAAATCAAATTAATTTTTTTAATAGAAATTTACTAAATTCAAATTAATTAATAGAATTGGACTAAATCGTGATAATTTAAAATTGAAATGACTGAATTAAATTATTTCAACGTAAGCTACAATAAATTAAATTTACCTAAACCTAATTGAATTAAATAAATTAAAATAAGGCAAAATTACATAATTAAATGGGACTAAAAAATATATAAAATTAATTAATTATTAATTAATTATTAGTTTTACCATATATTATTAATTAATTATTAATTTTATTTAAATTTAAATTAAATCTAGTTAATGAAAACGAATTAAGTTAATTTAAGCAAAATTTAAATTAATTAAATTACATTAGCAAAACAAAATTAAACAACAAATTAAAATGTAGTAAAATAATTAAATAAGACTGAGCAAAAACAAATTTATTAAATAACAGATCAATTAAAAAACAAACTAATTATGATATAAAATTAAACAACAAATTTAAATGAAATGAAGTAATTAAATAAACATAAGCAAAAAAT